>NC_137824.1:5662758-5960258 GCF_963921795.1 Nannobrachium achirus | reverse complement strand
ATGTTTAGACATAGTGGTGACCGTTCCAAGGTCGTGGTATTTGACCTCGGGGAGCTTGTTTTAGGGTGAACCTTCTTATATTTCCTGAGAGCACCACAGTCTGTGGATGCTTTTAAAAGAGGAATACATTGTTAGCTACTCTTCTCCCAGGCTTTATGCTCTCACATTAATATTTTTAAATCATTGTTTAGCTTTGCCATGTGTTATACAAACACTTAAGCCTGATTGTAACACCTTGAGATTTCTTTCAATGGAAATGTATTATTATGAACATAATTCATTATTACTAATTATGTTTTCTTTTTCCCCAAACAAAAGCTCAACAGATAAATGATGAATATATTAAAAAGTTTTATTGCAAAAGCTAAATCTTATGACAAATCTGACATGTACAGCAGTCACTGAGAGTAAAACATATTGAAGTAAAATATCTTCAATGAATTTAAAAACAGGATGAAAGTGAATGACACTAATAATATTAGTGTCATATTATGTTTATGCCAATATCCTCTCCTCCCACACATTTTAAAACAGCACCATGTCACTTTTTTAATTATTAAAATGTATTTTTTATATGTATGGTAGAGTATGTTAATACAATATAACTTATACAATTGTTGTGGTTGTATTTTGCCTCCCTGCTCTTCTATACAGACATTTAGATGGTGTCAAAGGTCATGTCTCACCTTGACTCAGGATCTGACATGAATTTCAATGTATCCCCTGAGCAAGCTGTCTGGCTCTATTAGCTCAATGGTAAATATTTCAGAAACCGGGTTCGATCCAGGTGAGAGGAGGAAAGTTACATAGTGCAGCTTGTTTTTAAATACATTTGTATCTTTTTTTTATCATTCTTTATACAAATATGTGACCCTGATTGTAGATTGCAAAAACTAAAATCGCAGTTTTCATTGCTAGTAATATATATATATATATATATATATATATATATATATAGTGCAACACTTTGGTCAGTCCACAGTGGAGAAAGAAATGGATAGATGAACATAAAAGAGTAGGGTTTAACATGTAGAGTAAGTGACATTCCTTTGTTAGAATATGTGTTAAATAACTATAATTTATATTCTGATAATCAGTAATCACTGCTATAGAGTGTTTCTTCAGTAACACGAGTCTCTATGTCCCTTCAGCTCTTTAATAAACAGAAAATATAGATTCTGTTGATTAAAGAGCTGGAGATATGGGGGGAATATGCTGCTGAACAAACACTCTATAGCAATGATTCCTATCACTGCACGGACTGCAGTGCTTTAAAGTGAGTAGTTCACCCGAAAAACGAGGTATTTTCCATCAATTTTTCTCTTCCAAACACCATGAGCCTTGAATTGATGGAGATTAATTATTTCTAGTCATTAATGTGATGACTGAATGACTCTTTGAGTCACTCAGAAGCTCATCAAATGATCCTCTCAGGAATGAAGATAAAAACACAAACATCTCCATCGGTTCAAGACTTCATGAGGAATTGATAGAAAATATTTCATTATTTTGGGTCTACTTTAAGCTTCCAACTAAACAATATCACTGTTCTACCTTTAATAGAACAGAGTTACTGGGTTTCCATGACAACCATGTTGCAGTAAAGCGGGTCTTGTTTTGGAGGAGGGCGGGTCTTCATCCTGCAGTAAATGTAGGATCCAACAAACACCAGCAGCAGGACGCACAATTCAGCCACTTGGAAGTAGAGATACACACTGTGTCCTGAATGACAACACAACACAACAAATACATGAGACACAATTATCATTATCATATGTTTATTTACAGTACATTTAGAATGGCCAATTATTTGTACCCTTTCTTACTATTTCCTCCCCACCATACATCTGTGTGTATTGTCACTGCTGTTGTATCCTACTGACTCACCTGCCAGTGAGGAGCCCCCACCGGGAGGACGTATTGTTGTATCCTACTGACTCACCTTCCAGTTGAGGAGCCCCCACTGGGAGGACGTACTGTTGTACCATACTGACTCACCTGCCAGTGAGGAGCCCCCACCGGGAGGACGTACTGTTTTATCCTACTGACTCACCTTCCAGTTGAGGAGCCCCCACTGGGAGGACGTACTGTTGTACCATACTGACTCACCTGCCAGTGAGGAGCCCCCACCGAGAGGACGTACTGTTGTACCCTACTGACTCACCTGCCAGTGAGGGGCCCCCACCGGGAGGACGTACTGTTGTACCCTACTGACTCACCTGCCAGTGAGGAGCCCCCACCGGGAGGACGTACTGTTGTACCATACTGACTCACCTGCCAGTGAGGAGCCCCCACCGGGAGGACGTACTGTTGTATCCTACTGACTCACCTGCCAGTGAGGAGGCCCCACCGGGAGGACTTACTGTTGTATGAAGTTAATGTCTCTTACCCAGTGGTTCAGGGGTCATGCATCGGGTGTCGTTATCAAACACCCACTGTGGAGGAATCTGGGTCCCGGTGGAGGAAGTGCAGTTGATGAATCTGAAACCTAGGACACAAATGGTTGGAAAATGTAAATTGCGCATATATTTACAGTAGTTAGGATGGGTAAATGCAGTTGACAAATTTCACTGTGACAAATACCAAGACAGGAATATTTCATTATTATTAGTATTCATTATTGTCATGTTCATCAACATCAGTCTCACCTGGACAAGGGTAGATGTTCTTCCCCACAGCACCTCTGCTGAAGCTGTTGTAGGCGACACAGATCAGGAGTCCAGACGTCCCCAGAGGCAGAGTGATGGTGTTGGTGTCCTGATGTCCAGAGAGGGTTTGTCCATCCAGAGTCCAGCTGTAGTGGACACTGTCTCCTTCACAGGAGTAGGACACCCTCATGGACCCTTGGGACAGACACTCAGAGGACAGCCTAGGAGGAGACACTGGAGCTGGAGCTGAGGACACAAAGAAAGACAAGACATATCTCACTACCATAGACTGTATAAAAGATATGGACAAAGCGAAGCCATTGGTTTCTATGCAGCGTAAATGAAACATTATGGCTCCTTGGCATGGGTGTTGCCATCATAGATTGTAAAGGCACCAGAGGATGCTATTGGCTGCCAACGGTCACTTGCAACCGCAGGGATACATGGGAGAATGTGGTCGGAGCCTCCCGAAATACAGCACAAGAAGAAGAACACAGCCGGCTGGTATCAGTTTAGTTGGCCATGCCCCCCTCAACTTTATCATCAATTTTAACATAAATGGGACCTTATTTTCACAAAACGTATATCATCGTGATTGAAAGGCAATTTTTAACTAGCGATAGGAACCATAAAGTATGTATGAAAATGTTAATTAAGGTTAGAAAACGAAAGGGGAAAATTAATGGGGTCCAATGGAGAAAAAATCTTTTTGCGATCGGCCGGGGGCGAAAAATGCGCAACTAGCGGCCAATCATAGGAAGTTATAGTTCCATGTTGGGCTCATTTTAAATCGGCGGAACTATGCCCCTGCTCACTACCTAATCAGAATGCGTACCAAAGCAATAGTGTGTATGTAGCATGTGTGTGGGGCGGCATAGCTCAGGGGTAGAGAAACCGTTATTAGAGCGAGCACGAAGGGTTCCCGAAGGGTTCCAGTTTCGAATCCGGGCTCCCCCTGAGTTAATGTCGAAGGGTCCTTGGGCAAGACTCTGAACCCCTAATTGCTCCCGGTGAGTAGGTTGGTGCCTTGCATGGTTTCCTCCGCCACCGGTGTATGAATGTGTGCGTGAATGTAATGCACAATCTATGTAAAGCGCCTTGGATAAAAGCGCTATATAAATGCACCATTTACCATTTATGTATGTACGTATGTCCATCTGTAACGCCACGTTCAGCAGTTGTTCAAATGTCTAAAAAGCATAATACAAAAATCAATAACACATCTGCCTTGCTGACCATCTACTTTCCCACCTTCAGATGTGTTTCTACTTCTCATAATCACAACGTGTTTACACATTTTACCAAGATATTGGCCTGTAGGCGTTGACAGGCCGGACTGGGGCACCACACAGTAGGTGGTGCAGGGCCGGACTGGGGCACCACACAGTAGGTGGTGCAGGGCCGGACTGGGGCACCACACAGTAGGTGTTGCAGGGCCGAGTCTAGGTGGCTGCTTGGGGCCCCACACAGTCAGGGCCTTTTTGGCCTGTAGGTGGTGCCACTGGGCACTTGGAGAGGTAGGCACCTGGAAAACTGTATACTAGGGACATGTGCAAGTACTGACAGATACAGATCTCCTTATATGGCCATATCAGTTGGTTCACTGCTGCAACGTAGCACCTGCAAAGTGGGTGTGATCTCTAGATGTTAGCGGCCCAAAGGGCTTCTATTTAATTTATTGACGTCACGTGCGCGTGTGTGTGCTCCTGCTCCAAAAGACTTGGGACAGTGTGGCGGGTCATTGACCCATGCAACACTGCTTCTCCATGAAGAAGTAATCTATGTTCACATTCACACATGCCACGGTGCATTTGATTCCAGGTGCTTAATCGATAGAAAATAAGTCATTTTCTGGGCTGAAACACTCCTTTAATATCACCAACTGCTCCTAGTTAGGATGGGTAAATACAGAGGACACATTTAATATGTGTACAAATGTACTGTGAAAGATAGCGGGACTCAATAGAGGGTATTGCTAGTAGAGCGTGGCATCATCATACCTAAGTTGCAAGTAGTAACGGCCACAGCCTGCAGGAATGGTCAGCCAGGTCAACCTCCCTACTGCTCCCTGTGGCAGCCTTCGGAACTGACGGCCAGTCAGTAGCAGTGTATAGGGAATTATCATTGTGTAATCTATTATACTTTCTTGTGGGCTCGCCTAAAAGGCGAGAACACTATGTTAAACACTATGTTATCTTCATTATTGCCAGACCCATGAAATGGGTAGGCCTACATAAGCAAATGTCGGTCTGTCCGGTTTTTCTCCATAGATGGTCATGATGATGACATGATGATGACATGAGGGAGGGATAGACCGACAGACAAAGCCTTCATGTCATCACAATGACATGAGGGAGGGACAGACCGACAGACAAAGCCTTTTGCTTTGTCTGTCGGTCTGTCCCTTTTCTCCATATTTGGTCACAATGATGTCACAAATGATGATGACATGAGGGAGGGACAGACAGCCTATAAAGGGACAGACAGCCTATAAATGTACCATTAAATTTATAGGCCCAGAGGGTTGGCAGAACCGGGGTCTGGCACAACCAGGTTGACCTGGTCTAATTTATTTACCAAGTTGCGCCGCAGACAGTACAAAGGCAGGGCCCTTAGCCAATGAGGTGCAATTGGCGGAAAAACATCTGGGAGTGGTGTTAGCTGGATTATTGGTTGAGCTTCACATGACAGTTAGCACGCTAGGGATGGGTACCGAAATTCGGTACCGGGACAGAACCGATAAGGACATACGGTTCCTGGGTACCCAAAAAAAATATTTAATTTCGGTACTGCCTATTGGTTCCTAGATGTGACGCGCTAAAAAAAAGACAGCACAAACAGCACTATGCAAGAATCGAGCATCCACAGCGCTACGTCGAAACGTAGAGCTACTCCAAGACAAGGTGGTCAGGAGCTCTACACAGGGCAGGCACACGCTGCAGCAGCAGTGCACCGAGCGCATTCTCTGTGTTGAATGGAGAAGTACAGACACATAGCGCAGCGTCTCTCCATGCTGCATTCCTCCCTGTCCCCCTCCTTCCCCGTCTCACTCTCAAGACAAGTAAGGAAGAAATAGCCAACCAGTAACCAAGCTTTGCTGCTGGAATTAACCAAACTAGAATCCACTGTTCAACAGAGAGTCTAGCATTTGAGCGCTAGCTAGTTGAGAGCCTGTATCCTATTGCAAGATAATTACGCCAGCCGTGTGTGTGTGTGTGTGTGTGTGTGTGTGTGTGTGTGTGTGTGTGTGTGTGTGGCTTAACTGAAAGTGAATTCTCCCCAAACATTGGCAGGCCTAATATAGTAATATTAACTCTCCTACTGCCAGATTATTTATTTATTTATTGGGTCTGGTGCCATCAAAAAGCGGCTTACCTTTGCAACGTTATAGTAGATTGATACTTTTTTTTTTTTTTTTGCCTTTTTTGCCTGCCTGGTCTGCACTTTCGCAGACCAGCCAGCAGAGGGCGGCGTAATGCCATTAATGTGAATTTGGCCGTTCCGTCATGCCATACATTGGGAACACACATTGGCCACAAAGCCCCAGGGCCAGAGAAAATCAACACGGAAGAGAATTGGTCTCCGTTGATGTTAACGCATAATGGATTTTTAAGACCATCACTGCTCGCCATGTGATTACAGTACACGGCGGCGCGACCCCTCATCAGCTTAAGGACATCAACAAGGTAAACAAACGAACGGCCGTATTGGCGCGGCTCACTCTCGAGAATTGGGGCGAACAGGAACGTCCAAAGCAGAATAAGAGTTAATAATACAATTAGGCCATAAATGTGCAATTATGCAACTGGAGACATTATATTACCTTTTATTACCCAATAAATAAATAAAGAATTTTTAAAAATAATGTGTATAATATATCATTTAAAAAAAAATCACATTTTGGAACCAAAATAGGAACCGGAACCCATAAGCAGAACCGGAACCGGAACCGGACTCATACAAATCAAAATTATACCCATCCCTATAGCACGCTGCAGAATATAGCCACGTTGGCAAACATAAGAAATGAAGGTAAACAACAATTTATTTGATTTAGGGCGGCTTGCACCAAGAGGGATTAAATAAATCTTAGTTTAGGGTTAATCAAGGGTTTGTTGATCTAGGTTTTATTTTAAATCGAGGTGCGTTGCACCACTTAAATTTAAGCATTGCTTAACAAATCTGTGATTAAACCCTTAATGAAAGGAAAATAAGATGAAATATGGTCAAAGTATATGCGGACTGTATTTAAGGTGAGGTGAGGTCACTGGTAAATAGTATTTCACCTGAATGATGGTAGAATAACAGTCGGGGACTAGTCAGGGACCAGTCGGGACCAACGCCGTTGTCACGTTTGGATAGCTTTAATCTATTTAAAGGTAAAGTCCCTGGTTCAATTGATTGAAAGCCTTCAATCGGTTCTTCTAGTAAATAAGGTAAAATTATAAGATTAATGAGGTTCTGTAGATAAGTAAACTAATGGGTAAACTGTAGAATCTGGCTTAATCTCATGTTCGGATGGATTTATAGTCGGATGTGACGTCATGCTGTAACGTCATACGTCATACTCGTTTCCTCGACAACACTCCCCCCGTGAATCGATGATGTAATAGATTCACTATATCTGTAATCGGTAACGAGAAATTCACTTTTTCTTCTTCTTCGCAGCCCTTTTGGTTTCTTCCCTAATGCTTTCTCTGATTTCAATTGTTTCAGCTGGTACTTCAGGTAGTTTTATAAGACGTGCTACAGGTCGTATGTAGATCTTATCTTTGACCTGAACTTCAACTACTCTTACACGTTTGTCTGTTCCGGTTATGACCTTCTTGATTTTGCCTACTGGCCAAAATGCTCTGGGTAGTTGAGGATCTATTATGAGGACAAGTGTGTCGACTGTAATGTTGTCTTTCTCCGTGATCCATTTTTGTCGTAATTGTAAATCTGGGAGGTAATTTCGTACATAAGTCTCCAGAATTGATCTGCTAGGATTTGAGAGTGTCGCCATCTTTTACGACTGAGCATCTCGGCTTCTGGATAGATGACTTGGGGAAGTGTAGAGTCTGGTCGTCCTATTAATAAATCATTGGGTGTAATCGGGTCTAAATCTCCTGCTTCGGATGTTGCATAACCTAGAGGTCTGGAATTCAATATTGTCTCGATTTCAATCAGAGCTGTTGATAATACTTCTTCGGGTACTTCTTGAGTTGCTAAAATGACACGTAGAATGTTCTTAATCGACCTAATCTCTCTCTCCCATGCTCCTCCGAAATGTGGAGAGGCAGGTGGATTAAATACAAAGTTAATTTGATGAGGTGCCATTCTTGCTCTAAGTTCTGGTTTCATATGATCAAAGGCTTCACGAAGCTCTTTGCTTCCTCCCACGAAGTTTGTACCGCGATCGCTACGAAGTTCATAAGGTTTTCCTCGTCGTGCTATAAAACGACGAAGAGACATCAGAAAGGAATCTGCGTCCATTTTCGTAAGGAGTTCTAAGTGGATTGCACGAGAGGTTAAGCATTTAAAAACTATCGCATAACGTTTCTCCCGTCTCCTGCCTACTTTGATATTTATTGGGCCGAAGACGTCCATCCCGGTGGAGTAGAAAATTGGGTCCATCAATCTCAGATTTGATTCTGGAAGATCGCTGAAATATTTATTGCTGAAAAATCAATAACGCATTCACCTTGCCCAACATCAACTTTATCACCTTCAGATGTGTCTCTACTTCTCATAATCCCCAAATGTTTACAATATTTTCCCAAATTTTGGCCTGTTGGCGGCTTTGTCCTGTGATGCGAATTACATCACAAATGGGCGTCAACAATCCGAACTGCCTGCAAGCAGACATGGAGTGAGGGGGAGGGGCGCAGTTCCAGAGAGAGCAAAATCACAGTCTGTCTGCTTCACACCAAGGGGGACTAACAGGCACACACACAAAGGGGCCAGGCCCCCGCAGGGGGCTGTAGGCTAGTTTAATTTAAAGCCAGACAGAGGGCTTGTTTCCAGTTTCAGTTTGTTTAAAAAAAAAGAAGAAAAAAAAAATCAAACTGAGCATTTTTTGCCTGCCCATTTGTTTGGTGGAAAGTTGTTCTTGATCAAGAAGTTGCCAAAAAAAAAAAAACATATTGTCGATGTACAGTAGCTAGCTACTTTTGCCCTGTAGCTTGTAGTGTTACTTGCTACATTTCTCCAGCTTGTAGTGTAGTTGAGCTATATTTAATCAAGAGTAACTAGTAGTGTAGCTTACTATATTTTCCAAGTAGCTTGCCCATCACTAGTGAATGTTCAAATAATTTGACACAGACTCACTTGTCTCCATCCAGCTCCCCGGAGACTGTCCAAGGCCAGAGATGGAACACTTGTAGAATCCTTCATCAGACTTGGAGACATGGAGGATGGTCATCTGTCCTGTAGACTCAGCCCTGAAGAGGACAGATCTGTTTCTATAGAAGTCAGCTGGGAGGTTGGAGGATGGTTGATCAGTGGTCTTGTCTTTGGAAAGGCAGCGCAGTGTGACATCACTTCCCTCTGGCACAGGAAGTACAGGACTCTCTAGGATCACATCTCCATCTAGAAGCAACAACAGTGAGTTATGAATTATGAAGAACCAACATACAGTAGCATTAATTTCATGCATTCACTATAACATTCATTATATTCATGCAGGTGCTCTGAGCCTTTGATTACATCACTCTGTTATAGAGCTGATCGGTCATTATCAGAAATAACACACAGCTGATTTTTGCGACTGTCAGGGAGCAGTTTACTATGAAAACCTCCACCGGCCGTCCGTCCGTCGGTCGGTCACACGTCACACGTCACACCTTTGCCCTGCTCATATCTCCGCATCAGTATATAGGGCTTGTTTGTTTATTGTATGACATCACGCCACATCATCAGCTGTGGACTCTGTGATGTCATCGTATCGCATCAGTATATAGGGCTTGTTTGTTTATTGTATGACATCACGCCACATCATCAGCTGTGGACTCTGTGATGTCATCGTATCTCCATATATGGCCATCTCCGTATATGGAGATATAAGTCGTCCATGCCCAAGTATGGGCTGGTGAGGTCAGACATTGTGTGATGCATAGGTTATCTCCATATATGGAGATTCAACATTCCAGGCAATGCTCTCTTCCCTGGTGAGAATTGCCCCTTTATATAGGGCTTGTTTGTGTATTGTATGACATCACGCCACATCATCAGCTGTGGACTCTGTGATGTCATCGTATCTCCATATATGGCCATCTCCGTATATGGAGATATAAGTCGTCCATGCCCAAGTATGGGCTGGTGAGGTCAGACTTTGTGTGATGCGTAGGTTATCTCCATATATGGAGATTCAACATTCCAGGTGTAACTATGGCTACCCGTATGACGTGAGAGGTGGAGGTTGTGATATTTGTGGAGATAAGCGACCAACGGTCGCTTATCTCCCGATTAGGGAGTCTTACTGGTAGTGATTGACCAATCAATCAGAATCAAGCATTTAATCAAGCCGTGTAATACATATTTATAATTTCACTACACAGCTGTCATTCAGTGGAACAGTAATCATTGCGGCCGTAGGTCGCAGTTTAGTTGCGACCGTCAGGGAGCAGTTTACTATGAAAACCTCCACCGGCCGTCCGTCCGTCAGTCGGTCGGTCACACGTCACACGTCACACCTTTGCCCTGCTCATATCTCCGCATCAGTATATAGGGCTTGTTTGTTTATTGTATGACATCACGCCACATCATCAGCTGTGGACTCTGTGATGTCATCGTATCGCATCAGTATATAGGGCTTGTTTGTTTATTGTATGACATCACGCCACATCATCAGCTGTGGACTCTGTGATGTCATCGTATCTCCATATATGGCCATCTCCGTATATGGAGATATAAGTCGTCCATGCCCAAGTATGGGCTGGTGAGGTCAGACTTTGTGTGATGCGTAGGTTATCTCCATATATGGAGATTCAACATTCCAGGCAATGCTCTCTTCCCTGGTGAGAATTGCCCCTTTATATAGGGCTTGTTTGTGTATTGTATGACATCACGCCACATCATCAGCTGTGGACTCTGTGATGTCATCGTATCTCCATATATGGCCATCTCCGTATATGGAGATATAAGTCGTCCATGCCCAAGTATGGGCTGGTGAGGTCAGACTTTGTGTGATGCGTAGGTTATCTCCATATATGGAGATTCAACATTCCAGGTGTAACTATGGCTACCCGTATGACGTGAGAGGTGGAGGTTGTGATATTTGTGGAGATAAGCGACCAACGGTCGCTTATCTCCCGATTAGGGAGTCTTACTGGTATCAAAACCTCCACCGGCCGTCCGTCGGTCGGTCGGTCGGTCGGTCACACGTCACACGTCACACCTTTGCCCTGCTCATATCTCCGCATCAGTATGACATCACACCACATGTGTACACAAACCTTTGTGTACGTTGCTGTGGCAACAGTCTGTTGTTGCTGGTCTGTTAGTTTACGTTAGCAACCACCTTAGCAACCATGGTTTTACCCTAGCAACCAACTGTTTACCCTAGCAACCAACTGTTTACCATAGCAACCATGTTTTTTTACCCTAGCAACCAACTGTTTACCATAGCAACCAGATACGCAGAGCAGGGATCTCCATATATGGGCATAAACAGGTGACATCACACTGATGTCAGATACTCAGAGCAGGGATTTCTCCATAATATATGGGCATAAAAGGGATTCTGTTAGGGATCTCCATATATGGGCATAAAAGGGATTCTGTTAGGGATCTCCATATATGGGCATACAAGGGATTCTGTTAGGGATCTCCATATATGGGCATAAAAGGGATTCTGTTAGGGATCTCCATATATGGGCATAAAAGGGATTCTGTTAGGGATCTCCATATATGGGCATAAAAGGGATTCTGTTAGGGATCTCCATATATGGGCATAAAAGGGATTCTGTTAGCTGTTAGTGATCTCCATATATGGGCATAAAAGGGATGCTGTTAGGGATCTCCATATATGGGCATAAAAGGGATTCTGTTAGGGATCTCCATATATGGGCATGAAAGGGATTATGTTAGGGATCTCCATATATGGGCATAAAAGGGATTGTATCCCAGATGATGCCCTGTTAGGAGATCCACACTAACAGAATCCATATATGGTCCTACCGACAGCTGCTATAAGCCAACCCTGGCGATAAGGTCTGAGTCGAAGAAATGCTTCTTTCCTGGCAAGAATTGCCCCTTTATACTGTAGGGCTCGTTTGTGTATTGTATGACATCACGCCACATCATCGGCTGAGGACTGTGTGATGTCATCATATCTCCATATATGGAGACATAAGTTGCTCATGCCCAAATATGGGCTGGTGAGGTCAGACTTAGTGTGATGCGTAGGTTATCTCCATATATGGAGATTCAACTTCAATGAGTAACCATGGCAAACTGTCAACTGCCCGTATGTCTTGATAATTGGTAAAACAAACTTTTGGCCTATTTGTGGAGATAAGCGACCAACGGTCGCTTATCTCCCGATTAGGGAGTCTTACTGGTAATAACCCTAACCCTGTAGTGGGAGAAATATGTGAAAAAGGTGTTCACTTCCGGCAGAAAGCGTGAAAAACTTTTTTTATTTTTGTGCGCTGAATTCAAAAAATTGATCCAAGCACTTTTCCCATGGGATCTGGTGGCTCTAATTCACTTTACCATACAAGGAAAAAAGACACCCGAAAATATCTTCTTTACGTAGCATGTGAAGGGCCTAACTAGGAGTTTTTCATGATTCTGAATCCATTGCAAGCATTTGTTTTGCACGAAAAACATTCCTTGGGCTAGAAATGGACCCCACAAAACTATGGTTTAGTATGGTTTAGTGATGAGTCATCACTTTTCACAGTTTTGTAGGGTCCATTTTTAGCCCAAGGAATATTTTTTCGTGCAAAACAAATGCTTGCAATGGATTCAGAATCATGAAACCCCCTAGATAAACCCCTCACATGCTACTTAACTCTCCTACTGCCAGATTATTTATTTATTTATTGGGTCTGGCGCCATCAAAAAGCGGCTTACCTTTGCGACGTTATAGTAGATAGACAGACAGACATTTATTTTTTTTATTTTTTATTTTTTTGGTTGTGCAATAGTGCACTTTGGTCTGCCAGGCAGCAGAGGGCGGCGTCATGCGAGAATGAATATGAATTTGCCTGTTATGTGTTGAAGAAGAAGAAGACCAGTCACTGGCCACAGAGCCTTACAGCCGGAGGAAATCAACAAGGAAGTGAATTGTTCTCCGTTGATCTAACGCATAATGGATTTTTTACACCATCACCGCGGAAAATGTGTTTACAGTAGACGGCCGCGCGACCCCTCATCAGCTTACAGTCATCAGACGAACGAACCGAACGAGCGCCGTATTGGCATCGAGGTTCTGTAAAAAATGGGGCGAACGTTAACGTTCAAAGCGTGGGAAGAGTTAAAGAAGATTTTTTGGGGGGTCTTTTTTCCCTGTATGGTAATTAGAGCCACCAGATCCCATGGGAAAAGTGCTTGGATCCGTCAATTTTTGATTTCAGCGCACAACAATACCTTTCTGCTGGAAGTGAACACATTAGCCTATTTTTGTTACATATTTCAAATACCTCCCCTGTTACAGTCTAGTAGGAAATATTTTCCTACTAGACTAGATATTTGTTTTCGCCACCTGTTTTTTCTTAATCCTTAAAGGGTACATTTTTAAATTCTGCCACGGGCCAAGCTGAAATATCGTCCAAAGGGGTTAATTTTAATGATTTCTTGCACCTACCCATTCACTTACTATACAGAAGTAAAAAAAAAAATCTTCTGTATGTATATATGTGAGGGTTCTAATTAGGGGGTTTTCATGATTCTGAATACATTGCAAGTATTTGTTTTGCACAAAAAACATTCCTTGAGCTAAAAACGGCCCCACAAAACCCCCATGAAAACCCCTTAGTTAGACTGCTCACATGCTACTTAAAGAAGATTCTTTAGGGGGGGTCTTTTTCCTGTATAGTAAGTGAATGTAGGTGTAAGAAATCATTAAAATGAACTCTTTGGGAGGATATTTCAGCCTGTTATCTGGTAGAATCTTAAAATATACCCTTTAAGGATTAAGAAAAAACAGGTGGTGAAAAGAAATCCTACTATACTACTGGCTTCCCTACCCTGATCCAATTGTGTTTGTATATAGACCCTCGACAAAGCTGGATGCATCGTGGTGGATTCTAACACAAACTCTGTGGTGTTGAGCACCAATGAGCAGGCAATTGTTTTCATGAGCTGTTGGATTTGTCAAGATAACTACTACAGCTTTTAACACTTAAATGTTTAAAGGGATATTCCACTTTAAAAAAGTGTTTTATCATTTAAACAGGCTTTTGTGAACACCCTGGACAGATTTTAATTTGCTTCATTTATTATTTAGATATTTGATATAAAGCCAGGGTTCCTTCCCATTACCCACTGTAACTTCAAACTCCATTTTAACCATGATAAAGTCATCAAAAACACCTGTTACTGCCCTCCTAATACTGGCTGTGTTTATTTTTTATTTTTTATATAACTTCTTTTCATTTATTTTTAATGTTTTATTGTATTATTATTTTGTTCTCCATTTTTTCAAGACATTATCTGGTATGGTTGAGTTCGGGCATAATTTGAGAACTCTACACAATAGTGCTAGACAAAATGTGACATATAATTAACATGTGAATGATGTCTACACATACAGTATATAGATTATAAGCATTTACTGTACTGTAAACATTGATTGTACCAGAGATGGTAATGTTGATGGATGGGCTGACTTCTGATCCAGACTGACACCAGTAAACTCCTCCATCCTGATCAAACAGGGTTACTTTACAGGATCCTCCTACACACAATGACAATGAAAACATAGAGAAATCAGTTGTCAGTTATCAATGGTATATTTATCTAGTGCCTTTTATCCAAAGCACTTTACTTTAAGTATACATATCGTTCCCCTGACATGGCCCAACACCACTCCACTCCTCACCGCCCATGCCAGGTTTTCCACTACAAGGACCTGGGTAGACTAGAGTGGTGTGAAACTGGTACTTAAAGTGGTACTAAAAAGTATCCATTCCAGAGTAGTGGCGGGAAAAAAAAGAACTTCTGGGAAACCAGATTACTCCAGAGTAGGTCTGAGCTAGGCCAAACAGGGCCACACACTTCATAATGACTGATCACTCACTGACTTTTCATTTAGACCACCAGGATATAGTTGTAATCTATCTATAAATGCGAGAAGTCTCTGTCTGTCTGTCTGTGTGTCTGTGTGTCTGTAATCCGCGTATCTCGAGAACCGTTCGTCCCACCGGCTTCAGATTCGGCACGCGCGTTCCCCGCCGCGGCACGGAGTGCAGTGCCGGGTCTCGACCCGACCCGACGCGCGGTTTTCCCGAACCGGCGCGAAACGTTCGGAATCTCCTTATGCGGAAATCGGCGCAAAATCGGCCTAAGCGCTGACTCATTGTGACATCACTGCAGTGCCGGGCGCAAGCGCTGAGTCATTGTGACATCACTGCAGGCAGATACAGGGGCCTATAGCCTCGACCCGACAGATATCTCCGTATATAGGCATAAAAGGGACACAGACAGATATATGGGCATAAAAGGGACACAGACTGAGATCTCCATATATGGGCATATGGGAAGATACAGAGATCTCCATATATGGGCAATACAGGGGCCTTGCCTCGACCCGACAGATATCTCCGTATATGGGCATAAAAGGGACACAGACAGATATCTCCATATATGGACATAAATGGACAGAGGCAAACAGATGGTCAAAGATCTCCATATATGGGCATAAAATGGACGCAGACAGACAGATACAGATATCTCCATATATGGGCATAAATGGACACAGGCAAACAGATGTTCAAAACGGGTCCTATGACAACAGGTATAATGAGGTTTGCATTAAAGGGGGAACCGGCACTGTGTCTGCAACACAGTTGGAGGCACAGACAGATACTCCATATATGGGCATAAAATGGACGCAGATAGACAGATATCTCCATATATGGGCATAAAATGGACCCAGAACTATAACTGCAGTGATCTCCACATATGGACATAAAATGGACGCCGACAGACAGACAGACAGATACAGATATCTCCATATATGGGCATAAATGGACACAGGCAGACAGATGGTCAAAACGGATCCTATGAAAACAGGTATAATGGGGTTTGCATTAAAGGGCGGGGCATTCATTCCCTATTTACATTGTTCCGCGGCCCAGCTTCTAGTACATGATAATAGAGTCTATTGTGTTATAACCACTATTATAATCTATTATAGTGTATTATAATTAGGAAGGTTGCAATACATTTTAACAATTTATATTGTATTTCAATTTGTTTCTTACTGATAGGGGTATTTTTGTATAATGGAAAATATAGATATTTTTTATGTGATGTGGTGTGGAGTGGTGTAGTGTTGTGTTGTGTAGTGTGGTGCTAAAGCTGCAGCCAAAAAACGGCTATAGATGCATTACATTCACCCATTCACACACACATTCATACACAGAAGGTGGTGGAAACCATGCAAGGCACCAACCTGCTCACCGGGAGCAACTAGGGGTTCAGAGTCTTGCTCAAGGACACCTCGACATTAACTCTGGGGGTGCCTGGGATCGAACTGGGAACCTCGCGGTTCCCCCCCGGCCGCTCCGCCCCTGAGCCACTACCGCACTCCATCCATCCATCCATCCATCCATCCATTCCTCCATTCCTCTCTCTCTCTCTCTCTCTCTCTCTCTCTCTCTCTCTCTCCATACCTTTGTCTCTTCCAAATTTGCCTTTGCCACAGGCTCCAGTCTCCCCATCGCTGCTCTGTCGTCTCACAGACCATCCCAGCGTAGAGTTTCCTTCTTCCTCACAGGTCAGTGCGATGGACTCATCTTCAAAGAACTGGACTCTCTCAGGAGAGACTCTGATGGACACTGGAAGTAGAGAGTGAGAAGACAGGGAGAAATAACAAAGAACACATGGATGAGAGGGAGAAATACAAGCAGACATGATGTGTTGTGAATGTGATCATATGAGCTGCTACTGTATGTATCTGTAAATACCATTAACATTATAGACAATGAAAGAACAACTGCAATACATCTGACTGAATGTAACGGCCTTGTCGGTGGAAGTCTGTTGAGGATGTCATAGCATCTTTGTCATGTTTTAATGCAAATTTTATTTATCATGAGAAATCAACCTTTGATTTGCCATGCAAAACATACACATCTGTATGGTTCTCCTCAACATGTAAAGATAAAAGAAAAAAATCACACAATTGCTGTTTGTTTTATGTTGCTTTCATGTGATCACAATATAAAGCTTTCACCTTGAACTCACTTCAGAGGAGGTAGGAAGTGAACAACAGGGGTGTAAAAACATGGCATAAAAGATGGCCTCTATACTAAAAGTGTATTATTTAAAAGATCACCTCTAATGGCATACATGTAATTAAAGTGTATTATCTAAAAGATAGCCTCTACTAACTAATGACATACATGTAATTACAGTTATCAACAGGATGTTTGGAACACTTCTCTAAACAATCAGAGGCTTGTGTCATACAACACTACCCATAATGCAATGCACTGAAGTTGTCTCACCTTCTGCTTGAACAGGTCCACAACAGAGGACGAGAGACACCACTGTAGAGGGAGAGAGAGAGAGAGAGAGAGAGAGGAGGGGGGGAGCGAGGGAGAGAGAGAGTTCTCAGTGTGGTCAAGGAGTGGTGGTGACAGAGCTCCACTTCTTGACTGCATGTGACAAATACATAAGAGAAGAATAGAGGCCTCGGATAAACTGTGCTACAGTCCCTGCTGAGTTTTTCTAGCCTCTCCACCTACAAGCAGTGTCTTCAATGCCTCTAATTCTCTCCACTCATGGCTCGAAGAGCAAGTGGATGACAAAGAGAAGAAAAAAGAGGCCATTGCTCTCGGGGAGGCGAGAGGCAGACGCCCTCTTCCCCCCTTCGGGACCTCAACCCGGGGAGTGCTCTCCATTCTGACATGCTGCCATTCAGACATTGATTTCTAATTCACCCTTTGTCAAGTCCCGCCCATTGTCCTGCCCCTCTCCACACCCATTGGTTGCTTTGACTTGGAGGGACATTCAGTGGGACATTCCATCCACTGCCATGTTAATTCAGTTGCTTCATATTGTTATTCTGTGTGCTCAATTCTAATTTCAAACTTTGTTTCAGTCAATTGGAGCTGTTCAGTGGCAGCATAGTGAATCAGCATGTTTTTAAATGTTTTTATTCCTCCAAAAATTATGTTTTAGCTAATTCAACATAAAAAAGGAGGAACCAGGGCGGGACAAGGCAGATAGAGCCTGCTGGTTGGTCAGTCAGGGACCAACCAGGAGGCTAACAAAGGGTGAATTGTCTGAGTGGCGACACTTCCATAGAGGTTAGGCTTTGGTAGGGTTAGTGTCTGAATGGGGGGATGTCTGAATGGCAGCATTTCGGAATGGGCGATGCACTGGTGTTGTAATTGTGGACATCATTGACGTTTAGGAGCAGATACCGTGAGACACCCCATGCTTAAATATAGTGATATGCAGTAAGGTGAGCCCAAGAAGGAAGGCCAAGCAGGACCCTAATTAGTTTGTTCTGGGCTGTTTGGAGCTTTGATTTTAAGGCATTTGGGGCATCGCGATACCATACGTGGACTCCATAGTCAAGGAGGGGCAAAATAAGTGCACCTCCTAGAGTCTTCCATGTACTGCTATTGACCAGAGGGGCAGGAAAATAATTTGTTGGTTGACTTTTTTTATTACCTTAGTTGTAATTTTTCACTGGAAAGGTTTGCCTCTAAGATGCAACCCATGTAGGAGATTTAGTTTTTTCTTGGTTGATTCGGTTTGCCTAGGTGTATTGATAGTTTGTTGTCATTGAGCCAGGTTCAGATCTTATTTAGTTCACAAGTGAGCGCCTTTTCTACCTGCAATGTGTCACTGCCTGAGACTAGGAGAGCCGAGTCATCCGCAAACAGAAACGGCTTGCAGTCACAAGCAGATGACATGATAATTATCTACCCTCCTTACAGGAAGTTCCTGATGGGGACGGGTGTACGAATATCTGGTTCCCCCCTTCGGGATGTCGTTGAGCCCCAAAGTCGTTTAAGTGTGCACGAAACGGTTCAAACAAGGAGCCCTACTCCCGTTCAGAACATGCATGAGAATGCAGGGGCTCATGGCTTCAGCCATCCACCTGAAATGGTTGGGGAGACTGTATACAGTATGAGCATGCCAGCCTCTCGGGGTGAGGTGCCACTCAAGGCAGGACCGCCAGGGTAGTGTGGGCACACAATTCAAGACGGCCCTTGTAAACTATCTGGAGACACTTGGAACACTTCATCAGCAGCCACCATGTTCTAAATCAACAAGCTGAACAACCGTTCTTGGGCAAGTTACGAGCTTAACTAATTGTGTGTGCTGCAGCAGGGATTGACTACAAGCAGCTGTGTCTTGTCTATCTGGGTGCAGATGATGCTGACTGCAGTAAACTTCCAACGGCCTGGCTTGTGCACAAGGCGCCCTGGATGGCCAAGCTCCTCTAAACTCTCAAGCTGGCTTCGATGGAGCAGAACATCTTACTTCCCCAGGGCACCATCACCACATGGCAGCAGATTCAGACATTTGCCAACTTCATTAAGCACATCTACGCAACATGGTGGCTGACCTGTAACACAGCTGTAATATGCTACATGGAATAACCTCAAACTCTACCACAACTTGTACGAGTAGTCTGTTGACGAGGGCTTGGCAACATCAGCCTGGTCGGTGAGATGCTGTCGCTGGCACTCCTCAGCACCAAGATGCCAGCTGATCAGCAGCATGTACTTGAGGATGCCATCTTGGAGCATAAACCAGATAATCTTCCCATGCGAGCCCCACAGCAGTGCTTTGGCACTGGTTTCGGAAAGCCAAAGTTTCAGTTCTCTCACCGACCAACAGGATGGCCGACCTCACCAACGCAGACTGCTGGTTCGGTATGCACCAGCTCATCGATCCAGCATCCCACACTCAATGTAGAGGATTTGGGTAGCAGTGCATCATTCCAGGCAGGTGTGGTGAATGTGTGTGCCATCAACGGAGCGTGGGGTCAAACTAGAATTTGTGGCAGCAGCCAAGAGTGAGCAACATCTGCAGAATGTGCTTGGACAGCCCAATCGTTGCTCTTGCAAAATGACGGACTGGACCTGATTTTCACAAATTATTCAGTGATGTTCAATGAAATGTCAGTGTTTCCTCTTTAATAAACACATTTTGCTCTTTTCAAAAACAGCTTCTCAAAAACTATTTGTTGTATTTTTAGATGTTTTTTTATAGACATTGGAAGAAAATGCACACACAAACGCGCGCACACGCACGCGCGCGCACACACACAAACACACACACACACACACACACACACACACACACACACACACACACACACACACAAACATATGAGATGTCAAATCATACAGGTGATTTAGAGCTGCATACAGTCCATCCACTGAAAACAAATTATTGTAATAATAATGTCCTTGTTTGGTAACAAAACACTGATCTCTGTCTCATTTAATGAACTGATAGTCAAATCAAACAAAGAAAGATTGATAATATACTCACATGATACTAGGTAGGTCGGTGCAGATATCATGGTGGAGAACTGCATGAACCAGATGAAATAGAATGACTGGCTGTAGAGTGAAGACCCCTTCTGCTCTTTGTGGCTAGAACACCCATTTCCTGCTTAAGACGTACAACACTCAACCACACACACACACACACACACACACGCACACACACACGCACACACACACACACACACACACACACACACACACACACACACACACACACACACACACACACACACAGCCTCCCTGCTATAAAGCAGTATGTGGTTACTGTATCAGTAAGTATACAAGGTCTGAACCATGTTCTGACTGTTAACAGAAAGTTTAGTACTAAGTATAATATTTACAATTAAATTATATTATCACATTTTCACAACTCTTGAAAAGCGCTCAAAACATGGTGGGTGAGAGCATTATGGGAGCAGATATCTTACAGTACTGGCTGCTCCAGTGGTGATGTTACCCTGAGCTGGATCCCCTATAACAGGCCTGTGGGGCCCAGGGGTCAAAGGTCAGGAGGGTCCTCTATAACATTGGGCTGACGATCATTGTTCCAGAGCCTGAATTTCAGACGCTGAACAAAAAAAGCTGTGTATTTATTTGTAAGGTTTTAGGCTACTTGTTCTACTATTTCTGGTGGTTGTCCTATGAGAGTGTTTCTGTCTGTCTGTCTGTCTGTCTGTCTGTCTGTCTGTCTGTCTGTCTGTCTACGAAAAACACTCCAAGGAGTGGGGACCATTCTATTCTATTCTATTCTATTCTATTTCAATGTGTCAGAGTTTTGTAAATATGTAAGAGATGTTATCTCCTACATTACAGTAACAGAGTACTTCGGTACAGTGTTAGACCAGCATCAGTTAATTCTGCTGGTTGCTGATCCAGTCTGCGTCTGAAACCGGATACGGAAAAGGTGTGCATGTGTAAATGACATACAAACTTAAAGATAAGGACGATTGACTGATTGAAAAATGTATTAGAAGGTTGCATAGGAAAAAGTACAGTTTCATGATAGTACAAATCACTGGTACCAGGTCAACTAAAAGGAGATCCTAGTAAGCTTTTCGGCTTATTTACACAGGGGCCCTTTATGTATATCATAACATTGAAAGACAGACAGATATAACACAGTACTTTGCATAGGATATCATCAATAACAAAAGGGGAAAAAATCAGTCATAAAGAAGAAAGAATACAAATAAAATAACAATAAAATAAAAAGAAGTACAAGATATTTACATTGGAAAAGGGGAGGTAAGTATGGGTTTAGTCTTTTACAAGTTTTGAGTAGCAGCCGTCTCTAGGTGACTTTTAAGACCGGTTTTAAATTACCGGTAAGTAAGGGATTTACACTCCTTCAAGGCTTGTGGAAGTGCGTTCCACAGTTTAGTGGTATAGCAGGAGAACACATTTGAGTCAAATCTGGGTGGAACGTGATTTGTGAAGCTGCCTCTGGTGTTGTAATTGTGGACATCCTTGACGTTTAGGAAGTATTTAGTTAAACATTTATTGAACCGCAGGGCAACCCTCTGAATGAAACAAAATTATTTGGTTGACTTTTTAGATTACCTTGCTGGTCATATTTTCACTGGAAAGGTTTCCCTCTGATATGCAACCGAGGTAGGTGATTTAACTTTTTCTTCATCTACTTTGATTGTGAAGTTATCGACTTTGCTGAGGTTATGAATTAACCCAAAGAGGATGGATTTCACCTAGGTGCATTAAAAGTTTGTTGTCATATAGCCAGGTGCAGATCTTATTTAATTCACAGCTGAGGGCCTTTTCGACTTGCAATTTCTCACTGCCTGAGATTAGGAAAACCGAGTCATCTGCAAACAGAAACGGATTGCAGTCACAAGCAGATGACATGTCGTGGGGGTGTGACGACAGCCAAGTAAGATTGCATTACTCACTCTCTAGCTAAGGGCTCTAAAACAGGATCACCTGGTCAGGTTGGAATGAAAACCTCTGCTGTGTAGGAAAGCCTGGTTTGTGGGGCTACAGTGACATCTACTGGCTACACACACACACACACACACGCACGCACGCGCACGCACGCACGCACGCACACACACACACACACACACACACACACACACACACACACACACACACACACACACACACACACAAATCAATTGATGAGTCCTATATATATATAATTGCATTTTTGTATCTTTCATTTTTCTGTGTATTATGTGAACTCTGCATTTGTGACTTTATTGGTTATTGTTGTCTCTGATATGCAGTCCTTTAGTTCTACAAATCGTGCTAGACAAATAACTACATGCATGTGCTTACGACCCACACTTTCTTTGAAATTACAATGGGTTTGTATAGGAAGGGGGCGTGTCTGATAAAATGAATATCTATTCAAGCAACTTTAGTTTTAGGTTTAGTTTTGTAAATGTACCACAGACATGATGTCAGTAAATGTCTAGAAAATATGGACTTTAACAATAACAAGTAAAATTACCTCCTGCAATGGAGTGTTGTTTTTAAGCTGGGCCACCAGCTTCGGTAATCAGCTCATTTTCTTTGCCGACCATTGATTACCTCTTCTGGATAGGCTATTCATGTCACATGGTAGAGCTAAGGGCCAATCGCAGGACAGTACCCCAGGAGTGCCCTTCTAGACAATGGGGGGAAAGAACTGGGCCAATAGCAGTTACCGCTCCTCCAGTCCAGGCTATGGGGAAAATTAGCTGTTGGAAAAAGTACTCAAATGTTTTACTTAAGTAAAAGTATCGTAAAAGTATCAATACTGCACTGTAGATGTAGATGGGAAGTAACGAAGTACAAATACTTTGTTACTGTAACAAAGTACTTTTTTCAGTACTTTGTACTTTACTGAGTAGTTATTTGTCTGAGTACTTTTTACTTTTATCCGTTACATTTTAACACAAGTATCTGTACTTTTACTCTACATTTTCAAAACAGGCTCATTACTTTGGTTTTAATGGTATATAGTCTATTAATGTTGCGCCGGAGCATATCTGAATTATCTGATGCGCATCTGATAGGCACACACAGTCGCACGCACGCACGCACACACACACACAGGCACACACGCTCAGCAGCAGCAGCAAGCAAGTTCCCAAAAGTTCTTTTTTCGCCAACAGACAACTCTCTCTGCTTTCCTCTTACCTGCAGCCTGCAGGACATCCTCGACATGTTCCCAAATAAATAAGTCCTTATTTAAACAGTAGGCCTACACAGCTTCCAATTCCAAACACAGCCTTTGTGATCATTAATCCACCCGTACCGCTGGATTAAGAATTGACGTCTTTTCTCTTTTTGTCTTTCCAGGTGTAGCCTATTACAACTCGTTAAGCCTCGTCCGAACGTTTTAAAGTGCACTGATCAATAGAGAGAAGTGTAACATTGTAAGTCTCTGTAGAGAGGTTAAAACGAATCAAAACAACTTGAAGCAGTAACATGGGGTATTTTTTTGCTTTGCATATACTCGAAGGCATCAGACTAATGACATAAGGTACATTTCTCACCTTAAACAATGAAATGCAGACATGCACGTACTGCTATGTGTTTGAATAGGGAAACCTTATTTATTTATTTTAGCTTTTATTAAAAAATATTAAAATAAGATTTTGTTTGATAATATAAGTTTTGCCATAATCATGCAGCTTTATTACAATGACCCAGCTATAACAGCAATGTTTAAAAATCTTATAGATTACAGTAGTAGACCTATAATATATAATTCTTTTTAAATTCATATTATTTTTGTATCCATAAGACAAAACGGACTCGAACCCCCTAGGACTTGGACTTGACTTGGACACTTTAGGTGGACTCGACTACAACACTATAGCACATTCTCACAATGACATCATAAACATATTAACTAGTATTGTAAGATTACTTTTTAAAATGACAGTAGGCTACCCCTTAGATGACAGTCCTACTTCAATATCAAAGAGATGCCACTTACAGCAATTCACAGCCGTCTACTGCAGATTTCATCCCACAATATAGTCAGTCAGTTATATGTTCACTTTGTCACGCTCATTCAAAGCATTATGGTAACATTAAACGTCCCCGCCTTTTTAACCCAAATGTGACCAGCTTATGTATTGACAATGTGTCAATTCTTGTTTAATCAACACAGTAGAGCCTATGTATCATATTGTTAAAAATGTTTTGCCTCAGTGTAAACAATGCATGTCACAATCTCAACCACACACACACACACACACACACACACACACACACACACACACACAGAGTTTAGTGGTTTTACTCAGCAGGCGTGTGTGTGTGTGTGTGTGTGTGTGTGTGTGTGTGTGTGCGCGAGCGTGCGTGCGCATACTGTGCATTTGATGCCTTTAGTCAGTGCATGTGACCTACATACAGTACTTGTGTTTCTGTGCTCCTATGGTTTAGACTCTTATAGATTGTGTCCAGGCCTGTAAGGCCTTTGAGTGTGTGTGTGTGTGTGTGTCTGTCTGTCTGTCTGTCTGTCTGTCTGTCTGTCTGTCTGTCTGTCTGTGTGTGTGTGATAAATCATAGCGATTTTGATAATTATAATGGATAAGCATAAACAAACCAGTTCACATGAATTACCTTCTAAAGTTCGTGTATGCGTTTGCTTATCTCCCAATTAGGAAGTCTTACTGGTGTAAAATAAGATATCTGAACGCCTACATGTATTTTATACGCGCAAAATTACGATGAAAATGTCACGATTTTTCTAGGAAGAAAAAAGGTGGTTATCCCTTTGTCATCCTCTAGGAAAGTCTATTGTGTCCAAGGCCCGCAACGCTCCAAATTAAATAAAGTCTTTATGATAACATGAAACAATGAGGAAGGTGTTGAATGAAAAAAAGTAGTCCAGATTTTTTTCTTAACAGGCAATGTCCTTTCTTACAAAACACCGATGCTTACCTTCAAAGCAGCCAAAGGTATGGCTCCTCCATACCACCAAAACCTGATCAACCCCTACACCCCCACCCATTCACTCAGATCAGCCAACACAGGGATGCTGACAGAACCCTCGCTAAAAGCCCCAGGTCAAAAATCCACTCGTCCAAGACAGTTTACCCTCCTGGCCCCCAAGCTGTGGAATAAACTCCCTGTTGCACTTAGAACAACGGACTCACTCGCTAGCTTTCGCCGTGGACTGAAGACTCACCTTTTCAGTCTCCACCTAAACCCATAGCACTACTGAAACACTCAATGACCATACATGAAGCTAGTTAGCATTTGTTTTTAGGTTTTTTAGAATCTTTTTTTCTTTACAGATTATATTGTTTTTTTCTAGATAGATATTCATTTGCATTTGTTATATTGCTATTGATGTACTGACATTTAATCTTGTTTATTGTTGTGATGTTTTATCTGCTTATTGTAAGTCGCTTTGGATTAAAAGCGTCTGCTAAATGCCTAAACTGTAAACTGTAAACTTTCTTCCTACCCAACCATGCCTTCAAAGTGGAGTGTTTGGTTTTATTGTTAATCCACTTATTTCTCTCGCTTTCAAATACCATCCACCCTATAATATGAACAGGGCGCAGCCATTGTTGTTGTTAAAATGCTTATCTTTCAACTCGCGTTTGAAATCCCTGTGCAAAACGATACCGTCTGTGTGAAATGAGACCGTGGATTGACCAGAGTCATGTTCGACAGATACTGTATACAGAAGAAATTGCAGATTAACAATATAACCAGTCGCTCCGATTTGAAGCCGCGGACGGGTAGGGCGAAAGCACAAGATTGCCTCTTATGAAAAAACAAAAAGGCAAAATAATATTCTAGGCCGAAATTCCCTTTTAACACATCAGGTGCCCAAGATTTAATCAGCAGTTGCCAAGGAAACCTGCCATTTTATCTCTGCTCCAGGGTAAAAGTAAACTGAGAAATGTAATCCGAGTATGTCTGGGATTTTTTTCACGATACTTACTACTTACTATTACTTACTGTGATACAGTTCTCAAATTCTTCCCAAACCGACCCGACGTTTTCGGGCCGGGTAGGGCCTAAAATGTATGCTTACTAGTAGGGCCGGGCTGGGCCTCGGGCCGGCCCACTTAGAGCCGGCCTTCATTATCAGGCCTGTTGAGAACTCTACTTGGGACCACTGGCCAGGTGCTCCCTCTCCCTGAATGGAACCTAGGGCTAATCACCAACCTGCAGCACCTGTGGAGAGGCAGGGAGAGAGAGACAGACAGCCACTACAGACAGGCAGGCAGGTATAGGCAGGCAGGCAGGCAGTCAAACAGACAGACATGCCACTGAGGCCAGGCCTAAGTGAGGATAGCAATGTTTTTTTTTTAAATCAAACCTATGTGTGAGCAATATCGAAACTAGAGCTAAGCACGGGATGTGTGTGGGTGGTATGGGGTGTGTGAGTGTGTCCGGGGGGGGGGGGGGGGGGGGTATGGTGTTATTGTTTCTCATAAACACTCTTCTGTTCTTGTCTCCGCCAGGTTGAAGGCATGGCCTAGACCAGGGGTTAAGTTTAAAATGATACGCCGACTTTCAAATACTTGTGTGACATGAAAGCAGTCCAGGGGTGCCGCGAGATCATTTGATAATATTTGAAAATACCAAAATTGATCAATTTCAATTTTGGTATTTTCAAATATTATCAAATGATCTTGTGGCACCCCTGGACTGCTTTGGTATTTTCAAATATTATCAAATGATCTTGTGGCACCCCTGGACTGCTCTCATGTGGCACCCCAGGGTGCCCCGTCACACAAGTATTTGAAAGTCTGCATGTCTCCCTCCCAAACGACCGCTGTTTCCTTGGCTTCACAGCCGGAGATATGAACTTGAAGCCGGGCTGAATGAATGAGAAGACACCGCTGAGCACCGAAATTAAGTCGGGAGGTCACAACATTTCGGCAGCACTGAGGAGCCGAGGTTAGTCGGGTGGGGGCGAACCATATTTGGGTCTGGACAGTGCTGAACCGAAATAAGTTAGGCTCCTTATAGGAGTCTGAATCGACAACTACAGTGTGTGTCTCTCAGGTAGAGAGTTGTACAGTACATGTTAGAATGAATGAATAAAGAGTTACTTTTTGGGGAAGGTTGTCCTCTGTCCTTTGGAACTGAAATCTGTGGGAACTTGACACCTTTGCTGCTGCATTCCGGGAAATGCAGTTTCTTGATCAGAGTAGGTGTTGTGAATTGGCAATAAGCTCCATTCCTCAGTTTTAACTCAACAATAATATTATGACTCGAGGCCTCTCCCTCTATTGTCACTGGTGTTGCGGGTGCTACATGTGTGTGCTGCTTGGTGCCATGCCCCTGGTAGGTGTAGCTAGGTGTAGGCTAAGGCTAATCTGAGTTCCCAGAAGTTCTTGAAAGCAAACACAATATTTGTCCTTCTTGAGACTGACCTTCTTGTTTTATGCTCTAGGCCCTGCTGCTTAATGACTGCTGTCTGTGCCTTTGCATGTTCAGTAGTAAATGAGACAGAGGTAAATGTAATTATTTTGTGTGTGTTATATAATGTATCTGTTTTATAGTGTTAATGCGTATGATTTGTTTCTCTTATAGATGGGCTGCCACTGCCGTTTTGTTCTGTTTGAGTTTTTTATTTATTTATATTCATTTCAGTTATTTGTTTAGTCCAATAGTATTTAGTGGCTTTTCTTAACCTTTTATTGCATTTCCCCCAATAATTATTTATACTCCAGCTCTGGTCGTGTTGCTTTCCTTTTTTGTTTTTGAGTGCTGCAGGTGGCTTCCAGGCCTTTAGGCTCACACAGTGGTATCTTGTACTTACCCCCCTTGCATGCATCTGCTTTAATGTGTCGAATGCTTAAGCTTTTATCTTTAAGGTGGTTGTGTAGTGCAGTGTTTTTTTCAAATGGGGATACTAAAACTAGAAAAATGGGAGTATGTATTTAGTGTTATGGTCAATGACAAAACATTGACAGACTTTGTGTGAACCTGCTCATCTGTAAATTGTAAAACCAAACTACATAAATACTTTGACTAGTACAACTGTTATTGAATAGAAACCAATGTTTATTTGCCATTATGCTGTTTTATTTTGAACATATTGACATTGGAACTGGACGTTTGATGTAATTTTTTCTAAGCAGAATACTGTAGTCAGGTGAAGGGGGTACTGTACTTGGCTTCAGAAATCAGTATAAGGGGGAACTGCAACCAAAAATGTTTGAGCACTTGGTTGCCACCAGGCCCTTGGCTTCCCTCCCCTTCTTTTAGCTACAGCCTGCCTTTCTGCAGTACTTCCTTTCCCTTATTTCCTTGCAGTTTGCACTACAGTGTAGAGCTTCTATTTTTTTATGCAATAAAGTACTTTTAATATTGCTGTGTTATGTAATACACATTGTAATCTTGGGGGAAAATCCATGTCAGTCCATCTTTTGTTGTCACCTATGTATCAAGGATCTTGAGAGTGTTGAATATGTAAATGGTCTTTTTGAATGTAATCCTATAAACTAAACCTGGGCCACGGCCTGGTCAGTTGCAAAGGCCTGTTGTTTTAAACCATCTTCCTCCAATGTACAGACTATTTCTGACTCTTTCTTAAAAATGGGGATACAATAAACCACTTCTAATGTTGCTTTTTTTTACTAGATTTGACAAGGGTCTTGTTGTGTTGAGTTCCACAACGAAACCACAACAACACATCTATGATGCGCTGCTTTAGTTCATGGCAACATCCTGTCACATGACTTCCTGTTCTCTATACAGCATCAATGGCCCAAGCCCTGCACACCACGCATGCATCTGTTCTGCATCTAACATGAGGGCCGCAAGACCCACATTTAGAGTGAATATTTTGAGATGGGGGGTCTGCAGCCAAATACAAGTCAGATAAAGTCTTAGAACCACTGATATAGCAACATATGTTTTTCAAACTGTTAGGATTTAGAAGACATTTGTAGAATCAGTGGTTCTCTAACTTTGTCATGTCAAGGACCCCCAAATGCATTTGTCACAGACCCCCATCTAAATATATTGTGTTCCAGGCAGGGACCCCCAGAAGTGAAGTTTTGAGTTTAAAAAAATCACTCTGAATTTGGATCTTGCCTCAAGCTAGATGCAGAATAGTTACACGCACCCTCCAGTGGCCTGCACCCTCAAGTAACGTCAGCTAGTAAGCAATCTGGCTTACCATCGTCAAAGAAAGGTCTGCCACTGCGATCATGTTGTGTGCACTGTCGGTGGTCTGTCAGCGTGCTGACTTTATTTTCAATGATACACTCTGGCTACATGGCAGAGCCACGGAGGGGTTGGGGCAGACAAGCACAGACAGCCTGAAACTTGGCAGCCCTGCACCTAGCTTGAGATGTTTCAATTGAAATGCATTATTATAAATATAATTCATTATTACTATCATCTACTATTAAGATGTTTTTTTCCCCCAAAACAAATGCTCAACAGAGAAATTATGATGAATATATTAGGTTTTATTGCAAAAGCTAAATCTCACATGTACAGCCTTCACTGGCAAATGTAAGTAAAATATCTGCAATGAATTTAAAAACAGGATGAAAATGAATTGCACTAATATGTTTATTCCAATATCCTCTCATCCCACACATATTAAAACAGTACCATGTAACTATTTTCTTTAATTGACAATATTTTAATTGACAAAATGTAATTTTATACAATCTGTATGGTAGAGTATGTTAATACGATATAATAACTTATATAATTGTTGTGGTTGTATTTAGTATTCCTGTTCTTCTATTGAGACATTTAGATCAAAGGTCAAAGGTCATGTCTCACCTAGACTCAGGATCTGACACAAATTTCAAATTATCCCCTGAGCAAGCAGACTGGCTCTATTAGCTCAATGGTAAATATTTCAGCACCTGTCCAGGACAAATCCAGGGTAGAGGAGGACATTTACATAGTGCAGTTCTAATGTCATTTTCATCTTTGTCACTTTATATACTGTAAATATGTGACCCTGGTTGTAGCACTTTGAGGTTTGTTTCAAATGTAACGTTCATTATAAATACAATTCATTATTACTATTTCAAACAAACGCTCAACAGATACATGATGACAAATATATCAAAGTTGTTAATTATTGCAAAAGCTAAATCTCACAGTCTTCATTGGCAAAGTAAAAAATATATATTTAAGTAATATATCTGCATGCATAGCGTTGACTACAGTTGTAAAACAAATACAAAAATAATGTGATTTGGTCCACAGTGGAGAGAGAAATAGAGATTAAAATGAAATAGCATAGAGTTTCAATTAAAGGTAGGGTAAGTGATATTTCTTTGTTAGAATAAGTGCTAAGTAACAATATATTCTGATAATAAGTAATCATCACTATAGGCTGTTTGTTCAGTAAGTAACTACTGTATATACTGTATTCTGATAATAAGTAATCATTGCTATAGGCTGTTTGTTCAGTAAGTAACTATTGTATATACTGTATTCTGATAATAAGTAATCATTGCTATAGGCTGTTTGTTCAGTAAGTAACTACTGTATATATTCTGATAATAAGTAGGCCTAATCATTGTAACTGTAGGTCGCAGTTTGCTATGAAACCTGGCAGATCCTGTCCGTACGTCCATAACGCCTCAATTAGATTTCTCAAATTCAGCCCGAGCCCGACCCGACCCGACCCGACCCGACGTTATCGGGCCGAGCCGGGCCCAAAAATTATAATAATTAGTCGGGCCGGGCCCCGGTCTCCGTCACTCAAGCAACAGAGAACAGGCGCATATCGCTGTCTGACTGTCTTCAGCGCAGCACTGCAGCCTGGCTAAGTTCCTAACCAATGGACCAAGGATAATACGTGACGCATACGGAAGTATAGTCTATCAGTCTCATAGAGCAGTCTGGTTGTTGTGATGACGTCACAATCGAAACCTTTGGATATACGGAAATTCACAGCACAGCAGCGAGTCACCGTTAGCTCTGTGTTGAGCGGCTACGATGAAAGTTTCGAGCAGAGCTGCATGTTAAATTAAAAGGCAGCAGACAATTTCACAAGTTTGTAATAAGTATAAATCCAAGAAAACTAGTTTAAAAGCGGAACCAACCTGGATATTATTGACAAGGACTTAAGAGGATTGTATTACAACAACATCAACATGATCAACCTAAAATCACCATACGTTGACATCCTCTTACCTTATAGAGACGATCATCTCCTCTGGTAAGATATTAATAATTCCATTATGCTTTCTGGTTAATCAAGTGTCCTTTGCTGCTGCTGTGTGCATTTATATTAAAGGGTTTACAGCCGCAGCGCGCCGCTTGTTGCCTGAGTTGTGTATGTTTAAGCATGGTGGTTAGGTGGTGTCGACCGTGTCGCGCACTAAACAACAGATCTGCAAGCCCAGAATGCAAGCTAGATGAAAACGTTTTGGGTTTATAGATCTGTCGAGCCAGCTGCCTGTGTTTGATGCGTGACCGTTGAAAGGACGAAACATAAATCACGCAGGCAGCGACGGCAGGGGGAGAGAGGATGAGAGCTGTATGATTGAGATTGACTGTTGACAACAACAGGGATTTAACGTTAGCACATTTTGTGCAGAACCTTGCATGTTTCATGAACAATTTAACACGTGAAGTTGCCATTTCGCCAACTATTATATGTGCATTCTCTCACTGTTGTAATTTGAGACACTGGTGCTGCCAGCTGCCTACTGGCGAGTGGCGACGTTTCTTTTTTTCTTTCTCTCTCTCTCGGGCTTTCGGGTTTTCGGGCCGAAAATGATGATAATTGTTAGGGTCGGGCCGGGCTTCGGGCCGGCCCACTCGGGCCCAGTTAGGGCCGGGCCTTAATTTTCAGGCCCGTTGAGAACTCTAGTCTCAATGTCTATACCTGTTGTGACATCACATTGTTGACTCAACGACCAAGACAGCCTGTTCTGGCAATCATATATGGAGAACCCTGATGTCATCAATATTAAGGCCATATTTGGCAATGCCCATATATGGACGCTCCATATGGCCGATAATTATGAAGATCACGACACTGACTTCATCAAACCCTGGATACCCATACATGGAGACAACTGGATCATCACCTAGATCTCCATATATGGAGCTGGTCAATACCCCTACATCTGACCTCACAGACTCCATGGATATAGCTGACCTGTTCTGACATCACAGTGATGACTCAACCAGCTCAGCAGATGCCAAAGCAGTAGCAATGATTACTATCACAATATAGAGCTATTTAACACTGTTACTGAACAAACACTCTATAGCAATGATTACTAGTGCTTTAAAGGAGTAGTTCACCCCCAAAATGAGGTATTTTCTATCAATTCCAAACACCATGAGCCTTGAATTGACATAGATTCTTAGAGAGTCATTCAGAGAGTCATTAATGTGATGACTGAATGCTCTCTAGAGACTCTTTGAGTGACTCAGACGCTCATCAAATGATGATGATGATGAAGAGAAAAACAAACATCTCCATCATTTCAAGGCTTCATGAGGAATTGATAGAATATGTGTTTATTTTGTGTGAACTCCTTTAACCTTCCAACAAAACAATATCACTGTTCTACCTTTAAAAGTAAAGAGTTACTGGGTTTCCATGACAACCATGTTGCAGGGGTCTTGTTTTGGAGGAGGGCGGGTCTTCATCTTGCAGTAAATGTAGGATCCAACAAACACCAGCAGCAGGACACACAATTCAGCCACTTGGAAGCAGAGATACACACTGTGTCCTGAAAGACACAACACAACACATTATGACAACTATTTCCTCCCCACACACATTTCTCTGTGTTGTCACTGCTGTTGTATCCTACTGACTCACCTGCCAGTGAGGAGCCCCCACCGGGAGGACGTACTGTTGTATCCTACTGACTCACCTGCCAGTGAGGAGCCCCCACCGGGAGGACATACTGTTGTATCCTACTGAATCACCTGCCAGTGAGGAGCCCCCACCGGGAGGACATACTGTTGTATCCTACTGAATCACCTGCCAGTGAGGAGCCCCCACCGGGAGGACATACTGTTGTATCCTACTGACTCACCTGCCAGTGAGGAGCCCCCACTGGGAGGACGTACTGTTGATAAAATCATGTTAACCTTAGTGTCTTCCTTACCCAGTGGTTCGGGGGTCATGCATCGGGTGTCGTTATCAAACACCCACTGTGGAGGAATCTGGGTCCCGTTGGAGGAGGTGCAGTTGATGAATCTGAAGCCTATAAGACACAAATGTAAATCGTGCATTTATTTACAGTAGTTAGGATGGGTAAATGCAGTTGACAAATTTCACTGTGACAAATACCAAGACAACTAGACAAGATGATTTCATTATTATTAGTATTCATTATAGTCATGTTCATGAACATCAGTCTCACCTGGACAAGGGTAGATGATCTTCCCCACAGCACCTCTGCTGAAGCTGTTGTAGGCAACACAGATCAGGAGTCCAGACGTCCCCAGAGGCAGAGTGATGTTGTCCTGATGTCCAGAGAGGGGTTGTCCATCCAGAGTCCAGCTGTAGTGGACACTGTCCCCTTCACCGGAGCAGGACACCCTCATGTGTCCTTGGGACAGACACTCAGAGGACAGCCTAGGAGGAGACACTGGAGCTGGGGCTGAGGACACAAAGAAAGACAAGACAAGACATATCTCACTACCATAGACTGTATAGCTGGGGCAAATCTGGTCAAAAATCATCAATTTCGTGCACTTGGTGCAAAGTTTTTGATTTTTGGTATGGTGTTAGATATGGGTATAAGGTTTTCAAAAACCATCGCAAACAAGTTGGGCTCGCCCCCTAGTGGTCTGTTTGCAATGAATCAAATATTCGATACATCAGTATATGGTTGAAACCCCAAATAATTGATAAAAGAGATTTTTCAATGGATTCTGTTCAATGATTCGGGTATGATAAACAACATACTTAGAAATTGGGGAAAAAGAACTACCGGAAAGGCACGATTTTCAAGATGGCGTCCACGATGGCTGCCGGGAGCTGAAAATGCCTATAAACTGGGTTTTAATGTGTAAAAATTCATAATAAATCTGCACTTGGTGAAGAGTTTTTGATTTTTGGTATGGTGTTAGGTATGGGTATAAGGTTTTCAAAAACCATCGCAAACAAGTTGGGCTCGCCCCCTAGTGGTCTGTTTGCAATGAATTCAATAGTAGATCTGTCAGTATATGGTTGAAACCCAAAATAATTGATAAAAGAGATTTTTCAATGGATTCTGTTACTATTGGGTATGATAAACAACATAGTATAGGTTTTGGAAAAAATAACTACCGGAAAGCCATCATTTTCAAGATGGCGTCCACGATGGCTGCCGGGAGCTAAAAATGCCTATTTAATGTGTAAAAAATCATATAAAATATGCACTTGGTAACTAGCTTTTAAATTTTGACATGGTGTTAGGTATGGGTATAAGGTTTTCAAAAACTATCGCAAACAAGTTGGGCTCACCCCCTAGTGGTCTACAATATACTGACCTATCTAATATTTGATTCATTGCAAACAGACCACTAGGGGGCGAGCCCAACTTGTTTGCGATGGTTTTTGAAAACCTTATACCCATACACCATGCCGAAATTCAAAAACTCTTCACCAAGTGCATATTTTACATGAATTTTTACACATTAAATAGGCATTTTTAGCTCCCGGCAGCCATCGTGGACGCCATCTTGAAAATGATGGCTTTCCGGTAGTTATTTTTTCCTAAACTTTTAGTATGTTGTTTATCATACCCAATAGTAACAGAATCCATTGAAAAATCTCTTTTATCAATTATTTGGGGTTTCAACCATATACTGACAGATCTACTATTGTATTCATTGCAAACAGATCACTAGGGGGCGAGCCCAACTTGTTTGCGATGGTTTTTGAAAACCTTATACCCATACCTAACACCATACCAAAAACCAAAAACTCTTCACCAAGTGCAGATTTATTATGAATTTTTACACATTAAAACACAGTTTATAGGCATTTTCAGCTCCCGGCAGCCATCATGGACGCCATCTTGAAAATGGTGCCTTTCCGGTAGATATTTTTCCCTGAATTTTTAGTATGTTGTTTATCATACCCAATAGTAACAGAATCCATTGAAAAATCTCTTCCATCAATTATTTGGGGTTTGAACCATATACTGATGTATCGAATATTTGATTCATTGCAAACAGACCACTAGGGGGCGAGCCCAATTTGTTTGCGATGGTTTTTGAAAACCTTATACCCATACCTAACACCATACCAAAAATCAAAAACTTTGCACCAAGTGCACAAACTTCACCAGATTTTCCCCAGCTAGTATAAAAGATATGGACAAAGCGAAGCCATTGGTTTCTATGCAGCGTAAATGAAACATTATGGCTCCTTGGCATGGGTGTTGCCATCATAGATTGTAAAAGCACCAGAGGATGCTATTGGCTGCCAACGGTCACGTGCAACCGCAGGAATACATGGGAGAATGTGGTTGGAGCCTCCCGAAATACAGCACACGAAGAAGAACACAGCCGGCTGGTATCAGTTTAGTTGGCCACGCCCCCCGCAACTTTATCATCAATTTTAACATAAATGGGACCTTATTTTCACAAAACGCATATCATCGTGATTGAAAGGCAATTTTTAACTAGCGATAGGAACCATAAAGTACGTATGAAAGTGATAATTAAGGTTAGAAAACAAAAGGGGAAAATTAATGGGGTCCAATGGAGAACAATTCTTTTTGCGATCGGCCGGGGGGGAAAACAGCACAACTAGCAGCCAATCATAGGTTATAGTTCCGTATTGGGCTCATTTTAAATCGGCGGAACTATGCCCCTGCTCACTACCTAATCAAAATGCGTACCAAAGCAATAGTGTGTATGTAGCATGTGTGTGGGGCGGCATAGCTCAGGGGTAGAGAAACCGTTATTAGAGCACGAAGGGTTCCCGAAGGGTTCCCAGTTCGAATCCGGGCTCCCCCTGAGTTAATGTCGAAGAGTCCTTGAGCAAGACTCTGAACCCCTAATTGCTCCCGGTGAGTAGGTTGGTGCCTTGCATGGTTTCCTCCGCCACCGGTGTATGAATGTGTGCGTGAATGGGTGAATCTAATGCACAATTTATGTAAAGCGCCTTGGATAAAAGTGCTATATAAATGCACCATTTACCATTTATGTATGTACGTATGTCCATCTGTAACGCCACGTTCAGCAGTTGTTCAATTGTCTAAAAAGCATAATCCAAAAATCAATAACGCATCTGTCTTGCTGACCATCTACTTTCCCACCTTCAGATGTGTCTCTACTTCTCATAATCACAAAGTGTTTACACATTTTACCAAGATATTGGCCTGTAGGCGTTGCAGGGCTGGACTGGGGCACTACACAGTAGGTGGTGCAGAGCCGCACTGGGCAACCACACAGTAGGCGGTGCAGGGCCGGACTGGGCCCCCACACAGTAGGTGGTGCAGGGACGGACTGGGGCACCACACAGTAGGCGTTGCAGGGCCGCACTGGGCAACCACACAGTAGGCGGTGCAGAGCCGCACTGGGCAACCACACAGTAGGCGGTGCAGAGCCGCACTGGGCAACCACACAGTAGGTGGTGCAGGGCCTAGGTGGCTGCTTGGGGCCCCACACAGTCAGGGCCTTTTTGGCCTGTAGTTGGTGCCACTAGGGACATGAGGGCACTTGGAGAGGTAGGCACCTGGAAAACTGGGTACTAGGGACATGTGCAAGTACTGACAGATACAGATCTCCTTATATGGCCATATCAGCGGGATCACTGCTGCAACGTAGCACCTGCAAAGTGGGTGTGATCTCTAGATGTTAGCGGCCCGAAGGGACGAAACTTCTATTTCATTTATTGACGTCACGTGCGCGTGTGTGTGCTCCTGCTCCTGCTCCAAAAGACTTGGGACAGCGTGGCGGGTCATTGACCCATGCAACACTGCTTCACCATGAAGAAGTAATCTATGTTCACATTCACACATGCCACGGTGCATTTGATTCCAGGTGCTTAATCGATAGAAAATAAGTCATTTTCTGGGCTGAAACGCTTCTTTAATAAACTGCTCCTAGTTAGGATGGGTAAATGCAGAGGACACATTTAACATGTGTACAAATGTACTGTGAAAGATAGCGGGACTCAATAGAGGGTATTGCTAGTAGAGCGTGGCATCATCATACCTAAGTTGCAAGTAGTAACGGATGCAGCCTGCAGGAAAGGTCAGCCAGGTCAACCTCCCTACTGCTCCCTGTGGCAGCCTTCGGAACTGACGGCCAGTCAGTAGCAGTGTATAGGGAATTATCATTGTGTAATTGCGACCGTAGGTCGCATTTACTACCAAAACCTCCACCGGCTGTCTGTCAGTGAGTGAGTCAGTCAGTCACACTTTTGCCCTGCTCATATCTCCACAACCGTTGCCCCCATCCATGCCAAATTTTGCACACACACTCCTTGACTGCCAAACTACAACCTCCAAGGACCCCCGGAGCCCCAGGGACCCCCAGATGCCCCCAGATGTAAAAAAATGACCAAATGTGCTCACACGTCACACTTTTTCCCTGCTTATATCTCCGCACCCGTTGACCCGATCCATGCCAGATTTTACACACGCACTCCTTGCCTGCCAAACTACAACCTCCAAGGACCCCCGGAGCCCCAGGGACCCCCAGGTCCCTGGGGGACCCCCAGATGTAAAAAATGACCAAATGTGCAAAAATGACCAAATGACCACCCCAACAGGGCTGCTCACGGGGAATTCCCGGGGACCACCGACTCCTGGTGCTCCAGAACGGATGCAAAAGTGGTGGCGCCCCCAGTGGAGGACCCCCTGCCACTGCAGCGCACATACAATGCCGTAACTCGGGCTAGGAGCGTCCGGGAGAGCCGGGGCCGGTACCTATTCGTCCGCCAAGGCAACGCGGAGACCCCACACCTCATTTCTCACACGGCCCTATTCTAGCGCCACCTTCAGGACGATTTTTAAAACACATTTTTGGACACTGCTCCTACAGTTTTTGCCCTAAAATCACGAATATCACTACACAGCATGTCTACACTCATGTCATCAACATGGATCAAGAAGATTTTGGAAAAACACATTTTTGCCCTATTTGTGGAGATAAGCCACCTACGGTCGCTTATCTCCCGATTAGGGATTCTTACTGGTCTATGATACTTTCTTGTGGGCTCGCCTAAAAGGCGAGAACACCATGTTAAACACTATGTTATCTTCATTATTTATTTACCAAGTTGCGTCGCAGACAGTACAAAGGCAGGGCCCTTAGCCAATGAGGTGCAATTGGCGGAAAAACATCTGGGAGTGGTGTTAGCTGGAGTATTGGTTGAGCGTCACATGACAGTTGGCACGCTAGGGATGGGTACCGAAATTCGGTACCGGGACAGAACCGATAAGGACATGACGGTTCCTGGGTACCCAAAAAAAATATTTAATTTCGGTACTGCCTATCGGTTCCTAGATGTGATGCGCTAAAAAAAAGACAGCACAGGCAGCACTATCCAAGAATCGGGCATCCACCGCGCTACGTCGAAACGTAGAATTACTCCAAGACACAGTGGTCAGGAGCTCTACACAGGGCAGGCACACGCTGCAGCAGCAGTGCACCGAGCGCATTCTCTGTGTTGAATGGAGAAGTACAGACACATATTGCGGCATTCCTCCCTGTCCCCCTCCTTCCCTGTCTCACTCTCAAGACAAGTAAGGAAGAAATAGCCAACCAGTAACCAAGCTTTGCTGCTGGAATTAACCAAACTAGAATCCACTGTAGCACAGAGGGTTGTGTGTGTGTGTGTGTGTGTGTGTGTGTGTGTGTGTGTGTGTGTGTGTGTGTGTGTGTGTGTGTGTGTGTGTGTGTGTGTGTGTGTGTGTGTGTGTGTGTTGCTAAACTGAAAGTGAATTCTCCCCAAACATTTGCAGGCCTAATATAGTAATATTAATAATACAATTAGGCCATAAATGTGCAATTATGCAACTGGAGACATTATATCACGTTTTATTACCCAATAAATAAATAAAGAATGTTTAAAAATAATGTGTACATATAATTTAAAATAATATATCTCATTTTGGAACCAAAATAGGAACCGAAAACCATAAGCAGAACCGGAACCGGACTCATACAAATCAAAACGATACCCATCCCTATAGCACGCTGCAGAATATAGCCACGTTGGCAAACATAAGAAATGAAGGAAAAACAACAATTTATTTGATTAAGAGTTTTATTTATTTATTATTATTTCTTCACAAGCAAGCCCACACTGTTTCGTAGGAACAGTACTTCTAGTTTATATATACTTACAGTATATTATACTTATTGCTATATTTGTGCTATATTTAGATATTCTGGTTTCTATTTCATACAGTCCATCCATTTGGGTAACTGGTCTGATATATATTAATAAAGCATAAAATTAAATAAAAGTCCATACAGTATGTGACTATGGGCATTCCCAGATGATGCCCTGTTAAGGGAACCAAACTAACAGAATCCATACAGTATATGGCCAAGACAGACGCATTGTGTTGCGAGGCATTGTGAGCTTGTAGATCTGCTATTTTCACAATATTTATCCGTGGATCAGAGTCAAACTAAATGTAATGCCTCAACTCATACATTTCCAAGTGCTTGTCATGTTGGGGGAGCCCAGTTCAAATATGATTCTTTTTGGGGGTCATGGACTGAAAAGGTACATTTAATTTAAAGCCAGACAGAGGGCTTGTTTCCAGTTTCAGTTTGTTTCAAAATAAAAAACAAACAATCGAACTGAGCATTTTTTTGCCTGCCCATTTGTTTGGTGGAAAGTTGTTCTTGATCAAGAAGTTTCCAAAAAGAAAAAGAAAAAAAGACATATTGTCGATGTACAGTAGCTAGCTACTTTTGGCCTGTTGCTTGTAGTGTTACTTGCTACATTTCTCCAGCTTGTCGTGTAGTTGAGCTATATTTAATCAAGAGTAACTAGTCGTGTAGCTTACTATATTTTCCAAGTAGCTTGCCCATCACTGGCACTGGTGAATGTTCAAATAACATAACATCTGACTCACTTGTCTCCATCCAGATCTCTGGAGACGGTCCAAGGCCAGAGATGGAACACTTGTAGAATCCTTCATCAGACTTGTTGACATGGAGGATGGTCATCTGTCCTGTAGACTCAGTCCTGAAGAGGGAGCCGTTTCTAGAGAAGTCAGCTGGACGGTCGGAGGATGGTTGATCAGTCTTGTCTTTGTACAGGCAGCGCAGTGTGACATCACTTCCCTCTGGAACAGGACGTACAGGACTCTCTAGGATCACATGTCCATCTAGAAGCAACAACAGTGACTTATGATTATCTATAGAACCAACATAGCAATATATTCATTACACAGCTGTCATTCAGAGGAACAACAATCATAACTAGAAAATATTATTCCTTCGAAACAATTGTGGGCTCGCTTCAAGCCAGAAAACAAAGGCTATAAAAGTACAAAATGTCAAGATCGCAGGCAGTGCTCTCTTTGACATTACTGATGCAATCGGACACTGCAAGCATGATTTGAGACATTTTGTTCCAAAAATGGGTTATGCAAAAGTTGACCCGCTGGTGGCGCTATAACAGGCCAATGTCAGAAGGGTGACATCTGTTCCTTGACCTAGTGGGAATGTGCTTGCAAGATTTCACGCACATCGCAGGCTGTGTTCATGATTTGAGGTGTTTTTGTCCACTTTATCGCTGCTTGCAGCTATATTTATTATTATTATTATTTTTGTGTGCACTTCATAGGCATGTTAGATAAAGGTCCTTAGATTGTGTGTAAAATGTTTAATGCAAATTGCAAAAAAAAAAATCCTAGAATAAAAACAGGTTGAAGCTTTCACAAACTGCTCAAAATGATATAGCGCCCCCCTTTGGCCAATTGGGGTAAGATTGGTTTTAGTGATATTTGGAATAACACTCTACATCTTTGCCAAATGCCATGAATATGTTACTTTGCATGTATGATTTAGAGGCAGAAGAATAATTTGCATAAAACTGCAATATTCATTTTATTTATTAAAAAAGCATGTTTCAATTTAAAAAAAATCAGATCTGACAGATCTTTAGATATTGGTCCAAAGTTCACGTAAAAAAAGTTTTGTGCATGTGACGCAAAAATTCCAGAATAAAGTGGGTTTAAGTGTTTTACAAATTGCTCAAAATGGCGGAAAATCTAAGGGCGGAGCTTACTTAACAAAGACACAGATGTCTTCCGCTCGAGTCAAAGCACGTGTAAGCAAGTTGCATGACTTCAAATGAAACGAGTCATGACTTATGCCCGTTTGAAGTTTGAATTTTCAAACGCTTCGTATAGCCCCCCCCTTTGGCCGATTGGAATAAGATTGCTTTCAGTGATATTTTGACTAACCCTCTACATCTTTGCCAAATGCCATGAACGTGTAACTTTGCATGTATGATTTAGAGGCCGAAGAATAATTTGCATAAAACCGTACTATTCATTGAATTATTCTCACCACATAGCCTGTGTAGATATAGGTTCAAATTTCATTTGAAAAAAGTTTTGTGCACGTAACGCAAAAATCCCAGGAGGAGATAGATTTTTACTGTTTTTCATATAATAAAACATTCTGGGGGATCTAAAGGTCAGAGGTTAAAAGTCAGAGCGTAAAAGTTGTTCGGCATGAGGAGACGCATACGTGTATACAGGTTTCATGGCTGTACGTATAACAGAGCATGAGCTCTACCTGTTCAAAGTTCGCACTTTCGAAGGATTCCTACAGCGCCACCATTTGGCCGATTGCTGTAAAAAGTAATAGCACACGTCGCCACAGTAAGCTGAACACATTGATGTTTTTATTTTCATTTTCTGCCTGAGTATGTAGGAGTAGAAAGGAACCAAAGTTTTGAGGAGAACTTGATATGACTGCCTAGTATAGTATAGAAATAATGACAATATCTAAAGTGTGCTCGGCTTACAGGCGAGCCCACAATAAGCCTGTAGCCTGCGTGTCGTTCCAAAATACCTCCCCTGGTTTCCCTCCCCTGAACACAGGCCACTTGTGTTCATATAGACACTCGACAAAGCATCTATACGGATTCTAACCAACAAGCTCTGTGGTGGTGAGCACCAATTTAATGAGCTGTTGGATTTGTCAAGAGAAATGCAGCTTTTAACACTTAAATATTTGAATGTTAAAAACAAAACAATGTTAGTATACATAACACTATAACGGTAATACGCGAAGACCGGTATCAATAAGGAAATAGGATGTTATTGTGTTTACTACAGTACATGAAATACTATATTCTCATTGCCTTTGTGAATAAATAATGAATACATATATTATTTCCTGTCATATCAGCCACACCTGAGGGTGGATAACCCAAAATGTGACATCATATAACATGTTTTTAATATGTGAATGATGTCTAACACATATGGTATAGAACAGGCTATTTAAGCAAATTGTGCTGCTACAGCAGATGACAACGGCAACCGGAAATGGTCAGCACTCGATAGATCAACCTGCCGCCGTAGCAGCCGTCTGTACTACGCCAGAAGGTCCCTTTCCATGTTGCGCCTAAAACGTCTGCTCCATAGACGCGTCGCCATGGGAACCAAAGCGTTCAGTAAAAGGGGTGGGACCCCGTCACCGACGGCTGCTTGCTTAACGATTTGGACCACAACGGCGATTGCGTCATAGCAGCTGTAGTCCCCCCTCACGTTGCGGTAGTAGAAACGGTTTCCCTAAATTCCCTATTATAAGGATGTACTGTAATGATATTGATTGTACCAGAGATGGTAATGTTGATGGATGGGCTGACTTCTCCTGATCCAGACTGACACCAGTAAACTCCTCCATCTGGACGATATGGGGTTACTTTACAGGATTCTCCTACACACAATGACAATGCAAACAAAGACAGATCAGTTAGTTATCAATGGTTTATTTATATATCGCTTTATCCAAAGCGCATTACATGGATGCATTACATTCACCCATTCACACACACTTGTAAACCATGCAAGGCACCAACCCTACTCTCTCTCTCTCTCTCTCTCTCTCTCTCTCTCTCTCTCTCTCTCTCTCTCTATTCAATTTCAAAAGCTTTATTGGCATGATAAAAATGTTCTTACATTGCCAAAGTATACATATAACATAAAACAAATCATTACATTGGACACAAGTGAACTATAAACATCCTAACAACAATAAATAATAATGAAAACCAGTAAATAACAAGCAAAGATAACAGTAATATGCCACATTTTTATCCAGGTGTACTTGGTTCTTCTGTCCACAGGCTGTCCCTCAGTTGATGACATCTCTCTCTCTCTCTCTCTCTCTCTCTCTCTCTCTCTCTCTACAGGCTGTCCCTCAGTTGATGACAACTCTCTCTCTCTCTCTCTCTCTCTCTCTCTCTCTCTCTCTCTCTCTCTCTCTCTCTCTCTCTCTCTCTCTCTCTCTATACCTTTGCCAAAGTCTTCACCACAGGTTCCAGTCTTCCCATCACTGTTCAGTCGTCTCACAGACCATCCCACAGTAGAGTCTCCATCCTCACAGGTCAGTGAGATGATCTCCTGTTGGAAGAACTGTGCTCTTTCAGGAGAGACTCTGATAGACACTGGAAGTAGAGAGGGAGAAGACAGGGAGAAATAACAAAGAACACATGGATCAGAGGGAGAAATACAAGCAGACATGATGTGTTGTGATCATATAATAATACTACTACTAATAATATCTCCAATTTATATATCGCTTTTCTAAGTACGCTCTAAAACGCTGGAGGGCATAAAGGATCACCTATACTAACTAATAGCATATTTAATTAAAGTGTATTCTTTATCAACAGAATGGTTGTTAACACTTCTCTAAACAATCAGAGGCTTGTCTCACACTACCCATAATGCAATGCAATGAAGTTGTCTCACCTTCTGGTTGAACAGGTCCACAACAGAGGACGAGAGACACCACTGTAGAGAGAGAGACTTTTTTGACTTTTAAAACCCTTTTATTTAGACAATGCTATCTCAATACCATTCATTGTATAGTACAGAAATAAATCTAAATGATCCAGTCACTTCTGCTTAAAACCAAGAAGATTTACATTTTTTTTTCTTTTTTTTTAATACAAAGTGTGCAAATTATTCGACGCTGGGACCTCTAAGCTCTCTCTCTGCACTGAGTCCTCCTCCACACCCAGCCCGTTTAAAATAAAATGTCCTGGACACCACAACAGTACAGTACATGGCAATGTCTTGATGCTGACTTATTTCCATTCGGCTTCCAGTTCCAGAGTAGCCTTTTGAGTCAAAACACAGTTCCAACTCTGGGAAAAGGTTCTCCTCCCCTGAACTCCTTACAAGTTCTGTGTCTTCCATAGACAGCGTTCTAGCCCATTGTCTCACAGAGCAGTTCACATTGCAATCTGATCTTAGCGACCCCAACCGAACAGCTGCCCGCTCCTCCACCATACTTTGACCAGCTACATCCACCAGTCTCTTTGCGTTTGCAATATCCACACCAGTGGCCCGTGGCACACAGTCTATGAGTGATGTCTCATGTTGGACTGTATTACGAGTCCATCCTGGCTCCACCACCCAGAGGCTCTTCCTTGAAACAGTATTGGCATGCAGCGGTCTGCACCATTGTCCAGTCAAACATTGCCCACCGAGCATCTTCATGTCCATCAAAAACAAGGCTACGTGAAAAAGAGGACTCAGCGCAGAGAAAGATCCACACCACAGCACCAAACAATTCATGAACATGACAACAAAATTAAGATGCATTTTTTCCAGTGTCATCATTCAACTCTTGATTAACTTTTGTAATCATTTTTTTCAACCTGCAAATCTCTTGGTCAGTGAGAGCCCCCTGTCCCCTTTTCTTCATATTTAATTTGGCTGATTTCACAAACATCTGTTTTCTAGGGAAATGCTTTTCAATTTTCAAAAATCTTTCATTTTTAGTTTTCTGTAGAAACTGTTTCATTTCCGACAGCTCATAAACACCTGCATCATCACTTTCCCAATCCAATTCAGAATCATTTTGTATCTCTTCAGCTGTCACCTTTTTGGCTTGACTTTTCGCCTTTCTTTTCTGTCTCCCTGCCTTTAACTTCTCCTCCTCCTCTCCCATATCAACTTCAACAACCAGACCTCCTCCCCCCTCCACCTGACTAGCAGTGGGAGTACTGTCCTCTTGAGCACAAATAACGCTCTCTTGGCTTGCCTCAGGTTCAGCAGCACTATGCACCTTCTCTCCATCCCCCCCACCTTCCTCTCCCCCAGTTCCACCTGCTTGCCCAGTGCCCACCTGCCCCCATGGATTCTCCCCCCTTGCCTTTTTTCCAACACTAGTCCCAGCTGCAGTAATGTCCTTCTCAAGACAGGACCTGACCAAATGTGTGTCCTCCCCACAGCCAAAACATTTCATGTTCTCTGTTGTTGCATAAATTGTGTAATCAAACTCATCAACTTTCAGTTTGAAAGCAATAGTAATTAAGCTCTTGGTTCCTATCAGTCATGACCATGTGTAGCATTCTCCTGTGGGAGACAACATGTTTCAAAGCAGGTGATTTACAGCCCGAAGGCAGCTTCTTAATGGGCGACACTACTTTCCCAAACCTAGACAACTCTTTAATAATCATCTCATCGTCTATGAATGGGGGTACGTTTGACAGCAAAACTTTCTTTGCTGGTGTAGTGAGGGGCGTTACCGCCGCAAACGTGTCTTTAACTACTATACCGTTTGTAATGACAACGTTCGCTTTATCCACCTCATCCACAAAGATCACCACGCCACCATTCATTCTGGCAGCAGATTTAACGCTCGTGGACCCCACCGTGGCCGCTACCGCTAAACTACACTCCTCCACGAAGCACGGAAAACTTGGCGAGATCTTAAAGCCATGTTTCCTTGTGAGTGTTGTGAACAGCATGACGCCGACAGCAGCGTCTGCTGCGGCGGCGCGGAGCAGTCCCACAACCCCGCAACCAACACGGGTTTAAACACACTAGTGAATAAAACCTACAAACTGAACACAAGGCAGAAAGACATAGAAAAGATAGAAAACCAAGCTCACTCGCTCCGTAGAACCTCGCACTCCACACCACTCCACGCCACCCTCCGCTCACACACCGGGTCCGCATCAGTGTTCCGACGGGCCGGTATTCCGACACTAAAACTAACCCTAACTCTACCCCCAACCCTAAACCTAACCTCAGTAAACCTTACCTCAGTAACTAACCTGCCGACGCTAAGTAACTAACCTGCCTTACGCTAAGTAACTAACCTGCCTTACGCTAAGTAACTAACCTGCCGACGCTAAGTAACTAACCTGCCGACCATGTCGGAACAGCGGATAGTCGGGATAGTGAGCGTTAACCTGCCGACGCTAAGTAACTAACCTGCCGACCATGTCGGAACAGCGGATAGTCGGGATAGTGAGCGCTTCCTGGGGGGGGTCTGTGTGTGTGTGTGTGTGTGTGTGTGTGTGTGTGTGTGTGTGTGTGTGTGTGTGTGTGTGTGTGTGTGTGTGTGTGTGTGTGTGTGTGTGTGTGTGTGTGTGTGTGTGTATTGGACATGTTGGCCTATACATGGAGATAATCCCTGGTGTGACAGCATGTTTTGTAGTTAAACCGGACCTTTCCTACGCATATTTCGGTGGTCGGTGACTGTCCTTGAGAGTGTAGCTGCTGCACACCAGTGAAAGCCACGCATGAAAAGTATTAATTAAATAAATAAGGTGCCGGCTTAGAGTGTAGCTGCTGTGCACACCAGTGAAAGCCACGCATGAAAAGTATTAATTCAATAAATAAGGTGCCGGCTTCGGGCCGTGCTCGGAATGTAAATAGTGGCACCAAACATTTCAGGCCCGTGCAGGGCTTTAGTATCAACCTACTTCTTGGACATGGACAGGAATAAGGTGAACAAGTACCCATCCTATAACTACTAGGAGCAGTGAGAAACTATTTGTTGCAGCGCTCAAGGAGGTTGAGAAGGTTACACTATGCCCTAGGACAGGTGGTTTTGCATGAAGCCATTTAGGCATTCACTCGTTCTCATTCACTTGTGCACGCAAACAGTACTGGCTGATCACGGAGCCTGTTTGGCGCAAAACTAGTTTATTATGTTACATATCTCATGTTTTGGAAAATGTTTTGATTGTTAAAAAACATCAATAGCTCAAAACAATGAATATTTTTCCAGAATACTTGATAAATTCCGAACCGAAAAGTGCTCTTCTAATTTGAAAATATTTCCAGGAATTTCAAGACCATGGGAACCCTGATGAACCCAAAGTGCTGTCAAAACCTTTCATTCAAACCTTCCAATACAGCCTCGATGGGGAAAGATTAGTTTTGTGTATGTATGTATGTATGTATGTACGGTACGATACCAAATCGTACAGGTGATTGCATACAGTCCATCCTCAGAAAACAAATTATTGTAATACTTGTTTGATAACAGAATACTGATCAAATGAACTTGTAAGAATTTAAATATTATACTCACATGATACTAGGTAGGTTGGAGCAAATGTCATGGTGGAGAACTGCATGAAACAGACAGACAGACAGACAGACAGACTGGCTGACTGACTGACTGACTGAAGAGTGAAGACCCCTTCTGCTCTTTGTGGCTAAAACACCCATTTCCTGCATGCTTGGTGAGACGCTCAGCCCACGGCCCCACGCAAGAAGTGGAATCAATGCAGTTTTTCAGGTACTGGCGCCACCTACTGGATGCTGCCTAACTCCTGAGGGTTCCATACGGTATTTTAATTAGCAACTCACTTTTAAACTGCAAATGACTGGGATCTCACCTCAGGCCGAGCATGCACGGTGCACGCGCGCGCGCGCGCGCGCACACGCACGCACGCACGCACGCACACACACACACACACACACACACACACACACACACACACACAGATAGAATGTTTAGTTACTCTATGAATGAATGAACCGACAACGCCACTCCCTATATAAAAAGCGGAAGTCACTTTTAAAACACTTATGTATGGTTCTTTACAGTGATCACTCCGGTGTTGCGTAGTAGTGGGGGTTTATTTTCACAAATATAAATGTGCCAATGGCTACAAATAAGAAAACAAGCAATAATAAAATCCCCCAACTGACTATATAAAAGTAGATGGCTGTTTACAAATTACAATTACAAAGTGCTGTATACAAACAATGTCGGCAACAATAAAACGACTACAAGAGATGCAAGCTCAACAGAACATAGGAAGGGATTAAAACAGGTTATCAAAAGTGTCACTCGTGTAACGGAGGTGATCCGAACCTCCCCACCCAGTTTCGAACCCAGGTCTCCCGCGTGAAAGTCCAATATCTTAACCGTCACCCTAAAGGGACATCCCTATGGAACGAGGGCAGATACTAGACTTTTGAGGCTTCAGGCTGGGGCTGCGACTCTCTCCGCCACACTCACCCCCCTTTGACCTCCTCCTTCGGGGAAGCCCGGATCCGGGTCACGGCACCAATGTAACGGAGGCGATCCGAACCTCCACACCTGGCTTCGAACCCGGGTCTCCCGCGTGAAAGTCCAATATCTTGACCACTAGACCAGTAAGACTCCCTAATCGGGAGATAAGCGACCGTTGGTCGCTTATCTCCACAAATAGGCCAAAAGTTTGTTTTACCAATTATTACACTCTATGTGAACATTTACATCAACAAATCCCAAGTACTGGTTTTTAGGGGTGCTGAGTGTGGCGCAGCAGCGTGTCATGCATTTTCTGCAGGGCCTTGTCAATGGCTTTGCGTTCTTGCTGCTTTTTGTTGTTGTTGATCCTCTGGAAGCGCGCCCACTGGTTTGCGTGCAAATCAGCTGGATAGAGGCACAAGCCTTGCAGGGAGGTAACTCTGGAACAGCCAACGTAAGTGATACCCAAGGAGTGCTCAGAGGTTCCGATGTCAAGGCGCACTTTGACGCCTTTCATGCCCATATATGGAGATCCCTAACAGAATCCCTTTTATGCCCATATATGGAGATCCCTAACAGCATCCCTTTTATGCCCATATATGGAGATCACTAACAGCTAACAGAATCCCTTTTATGCCCATATATGGAGATCCCTAACAGAATCCCTTTTATGCCCATATATGGAGATCCCTAACAGAATCCCTTTTATGCCCATATATGGAGATCCCTAACAGAATCCCTTTTATGCCCATATATGGAGATCCCTAACAGAATCCCTTTTATGCCCATATATGGAGATCCCTAACAGAATCCCTTGTATGCCAAAATATGGAGATCCCTAACAGAATCCCTTTTATGCCCATATATGGAGATCCCTAACAGAATCCCTTTTATGCCCATATATTATGGAGAAATCCCTGCTCTGAGTATCTGACATCAGTGTGATGTCACCTGTTTATGCCCATATATGGAGATCCCTGCTCTGCGTATCTGGTTGCTATGGTAAACAGTTGGTTGCTAGGGTAAAAAAACATGGTTGCTATGGTAAACAGTTGGTTGCTAGGGTAAACAGTTGGTTGCTAGGGTAAAACCATGGTTGCTAAGGTGGTTGCTAACGTACACTAACAGACCAGCAACAACAGACTGTTGCCACAGCAACGTACACAAAGGTTTGTGTACACATGTGGTGTGATGTCATACTGATGCGGAGATATGAGCAGGGCAAAGGTGTGACGTGTGACGGACGGACGGCCGGTGGAGGTTTTCATAGTAAACTGCTCCCTGACGGTCGCAACCAAAGAGATGTGACCAAAGAGACATCTCTTTGGTCCGGGGGAGATAGTAGACTTTTGAGGCTTCAAGGCTGGGGCTGCGACTCTCTCCGTCACACTCACCCCCCTTTGACCTCCTCCTACGGGGAAGCCCGGATCCGGGTCACGGCACTCCGTGAAAGTCCAATATCTTAACCATTACTCCAAAGGGATATCCCTTTGGAGTAATGGCTAAGATATTGGACTTATACGTGGGAGACCCGGGTTCGAAGCCGGGTGGGGAGGTTCAGATCACCTCCGTTACATTGGTGCCGTGACCTGGATCCGGGCTTCCCCGAAGGAGGAGGTCAAAGGTGGGTGAGTGTGGCGGAGAGAGTCGCAGCCCCAGCCTGAAGCCTCAAAGTCTAGTATCTGCCCTCGTTCCATAGGGATATCCCTTTGAAGTAATGGCTAAGATATTGGACTTACACGTGGGAGACCCGGGTTCAAAGCCGGGTGGGGAGGTTCGAATCACCTCCGTTACACTTGCAATAAATAATTTACTAAAAAACGAATCAAACACCGGAGTAATTAATTGAGTTGATAACTGATCAGTTTTCCCCTAAAGTCTGATGGAAATATGGGTCATGTTATTGCGACCGTCAGGGAGCAGTTTACTATGAAAACCTCCACCGGCCGTCCGTCCGTCGGTCGGTCACACGTCACACGTCACACCTTTGCCCTGCTCATATCTCCGCATCAGTATATAGGGCTTGTTTGTTTATTGTATGACATCACGCCACATCATCAGCTGTGGACTCTGTGATGTCATCGTATCGCATCAGTATATAGGGCTTGTTTGTTTATTGTGTTTATTGTATGGCCATATATGGAGATACGATGACATCACAGAGTCCACAGCTGATGATGTGGCGTGATGTCATCGTATCTCCATATATGGCCATCTCCGTATATGGAGATATAAGTCGTCCATGCCCAAGTATGGGCTGGTGAGGTCAGACTTTGTGTGATGCGTAGGTTATCTCCATATATGGAGATTCAACATTCCAGGCAATGCTCTCTTCCCTGGTGAGAATTGCCCCTTTATATAGGGCTTGTTTGTGTATTGTATGACATCACGCCACATCATCAGCTGTGGACTCTGTGATGTCATCGTATCTCCATATATGGCCATCTCCGTATATGGAGATATAAGTCGTCCATGCCCAAGTATGGGCTGGTGAGGTCAGACTTTGTGTGATGCGTAGGTTATCTCCATATATGGAGATTCAACATTCCAGGTGTAATATGGCTACCCGTATGACGTGAGAGGTGGAGGTTGTTTATTGTATGGAGATAACCTACGCATCACACAAAGTCTGACCTCACCAGCCCATACTTGGGCATGGACGACTTATATCTCCATATACGGAGATGGCCATATATGGAGATACGATGACATCACAGAGTCCACAGCTGATGATGTGGCGTGATGTCATACAATAAACAAACAAGCCCTATATACTGATGCGATACGATGACATCACAGAGTCCACAGCTGATGATGTGGCGTGATGTCATACAATAAACAAACAAGCCCTATATACTGATGCGGAGATATGAGCAGGGCAAAGGTGTGACGTGTGACGTGTGACCGACCGACCGACCGACCGACCGACCGACCGACGGCCGGTGGAGGTTTTCATAGTAAACTGCTCCCTGACGGTCGCAATAACGAGCATCAACGCATCAGCTGAACACAGAGCCCTGCAGAGGGGAGGTGTGTGTTTGATTGATTGATTGAAGATTTTATTAGAAGTTTGCATAGGAAAAGGAACAGTTTCATGACGGTACAGTTCACTAAAAGGAGATCCTAGAAAAGACTAAGCTTATTTCCATAGGAAACCATTTAAGTATCTCATATAACATTGAATGACAGACGAATAGAACACAGTACTATGCAGTAGATATAGGGTGTGTTCGGAAATGTGCACTCAACGCACTGGACGTGCCATGTTGTCGTTCGTTTATTCGTGCACACCGGTGTGTTGAGTGCATGCACTGACTGGCCCTACTCAGAAGATGAGGTTTGGTGGTGTGGTGCGTCAGTTCGGTGTTTTGATTGGTTGCCGTGTCTTGAGCGCTTCTCAGCTGTGAACAATGGAGGAATTGATACAAAATGTTACTATTTGCGGCTCGAATAGGTCCTTTTGGGGTTTATTGTTACACAAGCATCAACGTGTGAACTAGCAGAAGGTATGCCAACGTTATGAATTCTCCTTTCAATATCAACGTTACGTTAGCAACTGCTGATTTTCAGAAAGTTTTCCTTCAGAGTTCAGACTGAAAAAGCACACAGCTGCCTCTCAACTGGTCGTTCGTTAACAAGCCACACTGAACGCACTCTACAACGTCACGTCCACTGCACTCACTACACTGAGCACACACCCGGTGTGCATTTCCGAACGCACCCATATAATAGTCAGGAAAAAAAGAAAGAACTAGAAAATATTGTTCCTTCGAAACAATTCAGGCTTTTGCAAATCCCGCCCCATTCTGCCCTGTTACTATGGTGGTACATTTGACCCTGGGCAGATTGTTTTTATAGTGGCAGTGAATGGGGGGAGAGGGTATTTTCATTGCCTCATTATTGCAATTTAAAGTACCAAAGGAAAAACATCTAGGTGATATTAATAAAACGGGAAGACAAAGGTACAGTAGTTACATTGCAAAACATCGGGTTTCCCCCGAAAATATATGTTTTAATTGTTTAATCCCAGTGGGACAGAATCATCCTTGCAGATTCTTTTATAGTGGAAGTGGATGGGATTTTTTTTTTCATAGCCTCATTACAGCTATATAAAGTACCAAAAAAAACACATCTACGTGATATTAATAAAAAGGGAAGAAAAACGTACAGTAATTACATAGCAAAACAGTAATTTTCCCCCGAAAATATATGTTTTAATTAGTTTAATCCTCTGGATCAGAGAGAGAATAGAAAGAGAAAGAGAAAGCGCAGTGCATCTTGGGTAGGAAGATGACAGCCAGATTATAGTTCTCCTCACATAATAGGCTGGCTTTTCGTAATTCTGCCCATTTAAAATATATGTACCCAATCGTAACTCTTAGCAGTGTTGCCAGACGTACGATAATTATCGTATTTGTACGATAATTTGACCCTCTGTACGATGTACGATCAATAATTCCAAAAATGCCCAAATGTACGATAATTTCGGCATATCATCAAAAAGAGCGTGAATTCACTATTTTCCCTGGCTGCTGATCTGGGATCTGGTTTGGCTTCTCAAAATAAGCCAGGAAATCAGTCAATCTGACCCTAGATCTGTACTTGGAGGCTTAAAAACACTGGTTGCATCTTTCCAGACCAGTTTCAGGCTTTTATTTGTGTAAGCTCCAAGAAGTTGCCTGCCTCCACACAGCAAATCTGATGCGTTTTTGTCACGCAGGAGTCTAAAACGAGGTTGTTTCTTACACTAAAGACGCATTTTTTGGTGAAATTACGTTTTTACGCGAGTGATTTCTCTTTTTTGGCCGTGTACGATAGTTTCATGTCAAATACGATAATTCTGAGCCTCCAGTACGATAATTCAACATTTCCCATCTGGTAACACTGACTCTTAGTTACATTGATAAGGTCCATGTGAACTAGTTTGTTGAAGCTTATTCATTATGATGAGCGAGATCGCTATCACCTCCCGCGGCCGTACTGGACGAACGTCGTGCTCCGCAGAGCGGACCGTTGTTGAAAGCCTGAAGCAACATTCTCTCACTGCACAAACTCCACCCCCGATAGCAAAAAGTGAATGTTTTTTTCTGGTTGGCCAGTCAGGGAGTCTCAGGGACCAATCAGAAGGCTGACAAACGGTGAATTGTGGGCTCGCTTCAAGCCAGAAAACAAGGGCTATAAAAGTACAAAATGTCAAGATTGCAGGCAGTGCTCTCTTTGACGTTACTGACGTCAAAGATTGGTCCATTTTGTTCCAAAAATGTGTTGTGCAAAAGTTGACCCGCTGGTGGCGCTATAACAGGCCAATGTAAGAAGGGTGGTATCTGTTCCTTGACCTATTGGGAATGTGCTTGCAAGATTTCACACACATTGCAGGCTGTGTTCATGATTTGAGGTGTTTTTGGCTTTGGCCACTTTATCGCTGCTTGCAGCTATATTTATTAGGGCCCGAGCACACACAGTGTGTGAGGACCCTATTGTATTTGCAAAGATTATTAGGGCCCGAGCACACACTGGGGGGGACCCTATTGTAATTGCAAAGATTATTATTATTAGGGCCCGACCGCCCGAGCACACACAGTGTGTGAGGACCCTATTGTAATTGCAATGTTTATTCTTATTCTCCCGAAAGAATCGCGTTTTTGAGGCGCAATACGTACTCCAAAAGTTGCACAACTTTGCAAGCATATCACAAGTGGCGAAAAATTACGTATTTAAAAAAAAATAAAAGGGGGCGTGGCCTAATTGCGCAACAGCGCCCCCTACGCACCCTTCAACGGCGCAGCCCCACCATACGGTTTCACCCACAAGTACGAAAATCGGTACACATCTGTATCGTGTCCGGACTCACAGAAAAGTCTCTTGGCGCCATGTCCGAAACCAAACAGGAAGTCAGCCATTTTGACTAATTAGTGGCGTTTTGGTGTATTTTGGGCCGTTTTCACGTGTCGCACTTTAACAAACTCCTCCTAGGGGGTTAATCGGATCAACTTCAAGTTCGCTCGGCATACTCAAGACACCTTAACGATGAAAAGTTGTGCGAATCGTGAGTTTTCGTAAAACGGCGTGCCCGTGGTGAAGGGTCAAACTTCCTTCACCAAACAGGAAGTGCCCCCTCTTCTGATTGGTCCATACTTGATTGTTCCTTTTTTTGGCTGTTACTCATCAACCGTTTATCGTACAGAGTTGTGGCTGGTATCATATGACTTGACTAAGTGTCCTTCACCTTAATTGGTTTAACTAAGCCCCGCCCCCTCTTCTGATTGGCCGAAACTTGATTGTTCCATTTTTGGCTGTTACTCATCAACCGTTTATCGTACAGAGTTGTGGCTGGTATCATATGACTTGATTAAGAGTCCTTAACCTTAATTGACGCTTCCTTCGCCAAACAGGAAGTGCCCTTCTCCAAACAGGAAGTGCCTCTATAACTCATGAACCGTTTGTCGTACAGACTCGTGGCTGATGTCATATGACTTCATTAACTCTTTTACTGCCACAGAATTTAACAAAAAGCTCCATCCACTGCCAGCTAAATTTGAGAATTGTCGCTCATCTTTGAAGGCCTACTGGAGAGATTTGGCTTTGACTATAAAGACAACAATTATATGGCAACGAAGAATAGAATGTCTACTTTGCAACAGAAAAAGATTTCGTGTTTTTATCATGTTCTATTCATTAGCTAGAAGCTGCTGAATATGGCCTAAAAAACAGCTCTTTGAGAACATAAAGCTGAGAAAAATGCATTTTTGTGAAGGAGACATTTTCAGGCAGAAATCTCTCTTTATCCTTTAGTGTTGGCAGTAACATCACACAGTAACATCACACCTATGCTCAGTGGTTGTTTACAAACAAATTCAAAAAAATAAAAACAAGTGCTTTTTACACACTTTTAGTGTGTAAGAGAAGTAAGAGCAGTAGTAAGGAGCAGTGCAGAACATTGACACAGTGACATGAGATTCAGCCTGAATCCTGCTTCTGCTTTCAGGGTTCTTTTTAGGTTGAAGTACAGTACAAATGATTGATGAAAATGAAAATAAAATATAAAACAACATTTTAGACACTAGAACTCAATTGTAATACTGCAAATGGAAAAAGGTTGTGGCCTACCTGCACTTACACAGGCCTCAACCACTACATGTCTACAGTGTGTGTGTGTGTGTGTGTGTGTGTGTGTGTGTGTGTGTGTGTGTGTGTGTGCGTGCGTGCGTGCGTGTGTGTGCATGTGTGCGTGTGTGTGTGTGTGTGTGTGTGTGTGTGTGTGTGTGTGTGTGTGTGTGTGTGTGTGATACAATTATCCATAAATAATCGATATCCATAACCTGCTAGCCCATCAAGGAGGAATTCAACCGTCTCAAGCAGGGAAACAGATTCTCCACAGTAGGGTTTCATATTGAAACAGTAACCTGTACCTGAATCACAGAGAATATAAGATTTTATCCCATATTTCACACCCGCTTCTAATGCTATCATGCTGGTGCTCTCAAGTCCCAAGATCCAGTGGACTAACTGGAACTGTTAGATAACACAGGTCCAGATGCAAAGAGTGGTGACAGGATGTTCAAAATACGCCCAGTTCTAGATTATCTTGTCTCCAAATTCCGTGAACTGTACAAACCAAACCAAGATATTTCCATTGATAGGTACACTTTTATTCAAAGGGCGCCTACAAAGTGCAGCAGGTCCAGGGACTGCAGTGAATTCAATGTCTCTGGGGCTCTATTCTGTTTCACTCCAGCCAGGCTCCTCCGGAAGGGCTCCCCCGGGTCTGCTGAACTCTGCACCCCTACCCCTACACGAGCCCATGGTCGATCTGTAAATTATACAAATACATAATTACTACGAGTAAGCAGTGTTGTTTTTGACAGCAAATTTTGATTTTGTTTCAGTCGTAGTCTTTTGAATAAAAGACTACGACTGAAACGACTGAAACCTAGCGGTCGCAATAAAATACATGAAAAATAGTACACCTCCAAGCTCACAACGCGTCACAGCAGAATGCGTGGAGGTTGGGGGCCTACTATTTTCATCAAAAGGCTGTTTTAGACATTTCAGCCCCTGCCTCTCTAACATTCTATACAGTATATACTAGTAATTATGTAAAAACAGAATTCATGGTCTGGAGAGGGCACTTTTTACAGATGGATAAAGGGCATGGGCTCAAGCCCCCTTTGATGTCTAAGTCTGATTTACAGAAAAAAGGTTTTTGTTCTTTACCTATCCTTGTCCTTGGACGACCACGATGTGGCAATGAAGAAGTAGGCTGTGCCGCACTTGACTCTTCTGAAATCACAGTAGTAAAATATAAACTAGTAAACATGATGTGCACAAAATGAAATCAATTATTTACACACCCAGCATGTCTCAGACAGGTCCATGACATCATGATGTAAATGATAAAAGCATTGAACAAACAGATAACTGTATCTACTCTAAAATGCTATAGAATTATACAAAATGCATCAGTTTTTGATTTCTCCTTACCTCTATTACCTCCAAACGGTATAGACCTAAGAACACAAGGAGTCCCCGGCACCTCTCCATCCGACTCATCATCTAAAATCATAGCCAGGAAAATATCAAATAGTTTATATGTAAACAAATCAATTTACAATTTTGACATTAGCAAATATGAGTGACTTACAATAAGTTCATAATGTAATACATAAAATGCAGATATAGTAAATAGTTACCATGCATTTACTGTCACAGTGAAATGCCCTTTATATCCTGTATGTATATATAAAATGTCACAATGCAACATAGCTCTGTTTACACAAAGCTGTACTTCCTCCAAGAACTGTATAGGCTATCTTCCCACACTTGCTTTGGCAATGTAAACTATATTTTCTCATGCCAATAAAGCTCCTTTGAATTGAATTGAATTCAAAGGCTACGGGTGTGCGGGTGTGCACCGTACACGTGCACAGTACGATCACGCGCGTGCAACGCACACCGTACGTGCACGCGCGTACACCGCACGTGCACCACACGTGCACCACACGTAAAAAGAAACCTCTCTCTCTCTCTCTCTCACACGCATCTCTCTCTCTCTCACACGCATCGTACGCATGCACACACAAACTAAGCCACTAAATCCTAAAATCCCATCAAATAATCATAGTAGCTGGCTAAATGCTAACCTGTGCCGTGCACCGTACACTACATGCGGTACGTGCACGCGCGTAATAGGAAATCCACGTGTGTCCTGTGTAGCAAAAACAAACGCATATGCACTTGGATCCTAACTCTATGCTTGGATCAAGTTGCTGATCCGGTCCGGATACGGAAACGTTTCTTGCATGTAGTCTATGTGTGCATGTAAATAACCGGATGCAGTAGGCGGGCTCTAGACCGGATCCCACTGGTGTATTCGCAATAGAGATCACGTCTGACCAGACCAGACTTTAGGCTTGTCAATCAAACCAAGCTTCCTCACGGATGCAGTGGAAAGCCTGAAGCGATTCACATACAGTATACTATACATACATGCAGATGCACTGGATTTAAGTCTAAGTCTTACCACTCTGGACAGTAGAATCATGGCCATCGTCCAGTGAGTCTCTGCCTCTGTACGTCTGGCTGTTGAATGGGTGGCGGCGGTCTCTACTGCGCCCGAGATGTGTGTCCACTGTGCCGTGCCGATCCATCCAGCGCGGGGGTCTCACTCTCAGGAACGAACGGCGGGTATGGCGGGGGTCTCCGAGTCCATATCGGGATATCAGGAGGCTCTTGATGCACTTTTTGACCCGGTTCTTCGCGACCAACGGCACCAAGAAATGGAATGTTTCTCTTCAAAGCCAACGGCTACACTACAGGAATCTTTTTCTCTTCTTCTTCATCATCATCATCATCACGACGACCACCACCATTCGTGGTGGGCGCTGCCTGGTCCTGGGTCACCAACGCGGGTAGGTTTGTAATCCTAATTCTAACAAAGTTTGTTGTCGAAACTTTCCTTCCGTGGAATCTCTGCTGTGCGACCTCGGCCGTGGGGTGGTGGGGGATAGTCGCTTTGCTTCGGCGGATTGATACTGAGCAGGGCCCAATATTCTAGTAGGTCTACTGCTAAATACTACTACCTACTACAATTACTATACTACTAATACTATAAAACAACTGATTTCCGACAAAATGATCGCTTTTACCAACGTTTCTCTCTCTCTTTCTCTACTAACAGCCCGATGCATAAAACAATATAGTCCCTCAAGGCTAGTAGCTAGGCAGGCGCAGAGTCGCTCTGGGCAGGCGGAGCCAGGACAGTCTGTTTACTTTTTTTTTTATGAACGGTTTCCGGCTGTCCTCAAAAGACCCCGACGACCAATTATAGATTCACAAGTTGCACAAGGACCGCTTTTATCATAATCCATAAAAAAACATCAAACGAACAAACGGCCGTATTGGCCGTCCCCACTCTCTAGAATTGGGGCGAACAGGAACGTCCAAAGCAGTATAAGAGTTAAGAGTCCTTAACCATAATTGGCACTTCCTTCGCCAAACAGGAAGTGACCTTCACCAAACAGGAAGTGCCTCTATATCTCATGAACCGTTTGTAGTAATAATGCTAACAAATGCTAATGCTAACACATGCTAACACATGCTAATGCTAATGCTAACACATGCTAATGCTAAAATGCTAATGCTAACATCGAACTAAATCGAACTAAAGACATCGAACTACTGGGGGTCGTTTTGAGACCAATTTATCTACCACGGGAATTCTCGTGCGTCGTCCTGTTGACCGTGTACTGTCCACCTAGTGGCAATGCAGTGGTAGCTCGGGACACTATTTTTTCAACTGTGGAGTTATAGTTTTGAGACCAATTTATCTACCACGGGAATTCTCGTGCGTCGTCCTGTTGACCGTGTACTGTCCACCTAGTGGCAATGCAGTGGTAGCTCGGGACACTATTTTTTCAACTGTGGCCAGTTTTCAAACGCACTACCCTAGCTCCCTTATTCTGCTGAACGGGGACTTAAACCAGGTGAATGTTGCTAAGGGCCTGTCTGATTTCTCCCAGTATGTCACTTGCAAAACAAGAGGTGAGAATACTCTTGACCTCCTGTATGCTAATGTTAGGAACGCATACAGTTGCGTCTCCCTCCCCCCTGTGTGTGGCTCTGATCACTCCATGGTGAAACTGGAGCCCTCGTATCTTCCTGTCGTGAAGAGAGTGCTTCCATTCATCAGGGAAGTTCAGTGTTGGACGGGGGAGGCGGAGGAGAGACTCAGATTTGGTTTTGAAATGACAGACTGGGAATCATTTTTCAGTGAACATGGGGATGATGTAGATAGCCTTTGTCAGGTTATCACTGACTATATCTGCTTCTGTGAGAGGGTGTGCGTTCCTACTAAGAAGGTTCGCTGCTTCTCTAACAACAAGCCGTGGATGACAAAAGAAATCATTCACCTCCTTAAGAGGAAAAGGGATCTGTTCCATGCAGGTGACTCGGAGGGCGTGAGGGTGGTGGTGGAGGAGCTTAAAACAGTCAAGGCTCAGGCAAAAGGGAGCTACAAAGCTAAGCTAGAGAACTCTCTGAGGGAGAACAATACGAGACAAGTGTGGGGTGGTTTTAGGAAGATCACAGGGTATGGCTCTGCCAACTCTACTGTGTCAGGCACAGAGGAGCTGGCAAACAAGATGAACCGTTTTTTCAATCGGTTTGACGGTGCTCCTGTTAATGTTCAACAAGCAGCGGCTGGGTCAAACGGTGACCTCGGTTGCCGCCCTCTTTCTTCCCCTGCACCATCTCCCCCCCCCCCCCCCACCCACCCTGTTTCTCACCACCGAGCAAGTGAGGCGCCAACTCGGAAAAGTCAACACCAGGAAAGCAGCGGGACCTAATAACATCAACTCTAAGGTGCTTAAGGCTTGCGCGGAGCAGCTTGCTGTCCCCCTTACGCATCTCTTCAACCTCTCCCTGAGGACGGGGAAGGTACCACAGCTGTGGAAGTCCTCCTGCATTGTCCCGGTGCCTAAGAAGACCTGTCCCTCGGTCCTCAATGATTACAGACCAGTCGCCCTGACATCACGGGTCATGAAGGTCTTTGAACGGCTGGTTCTGAACCTACTGAGACCGGCGGTCAGTGATCACCTGGACCCCCTTCAGTTTGCCTACCAGGCTGATATTGGGGTTGATGACGCCATCACCTACATGCTCCATACGTCTCTCACCCATCTGGAAGATCTGGGCAGCACAGTCAGAATTATGTTTTTTGACTTCTCCAGTGCTTTCAACACTATCCAACCGTCTCTGCTTGCGGAGAAGCTTACGCTGATGGGGGTGGACAAGGGCTTTGTGGCATGGATCACAGACTACCTTTCAGAAAGACCACAGTCTGTGAGACTGCAGGGCTGTCGGTCCGATGTGCTGGTGAGCAACACGGGGGCCCCTCAAGGAACTGTGCTCTCACCCTTCCTGTTCACTCTCTATACATCGGACTTCCGCTTCAACTCCAAGACCTGTCATCTGCAGAAGTTCTAAGATGATACCGTGGTGATCAGCAAGATCTCGGGTGACAACACGGCTGAGCACGATGGTGTGGTTAGGGACTTTGTGCAGTGGAGCGAGGACAACCATCTCAAGCTCAACGCAAGCAAGACTAAGGAGATGGTGGTGGACTTCCGCACCTCCAAGAGAGTCCCCCCGGTGCCAAGCACCATTAACGGTGAGGTGGTTGAGCTCGTGGATAACTACAAATTCCTCGGAGTACACCTGAATAGTTCACTGGACTGGTCGGACAACGCGCAGGCGATTCACAGCAAGGGGAAAAGCAGGCTGTTCCTCCTGAGAAGACTGAGATTGTTTGGGGTGTGCAATAGGATGCTACAGATGTTCTATCAGTCTGTCATGGCAAGTGTCCTCTTTTTTGGTATAACATGCTGGGGTGGCAACAACAGAGCAGGTGACACGTTTAACCTAAACAGACTGGTGAAGAAAGCAGGCTCTGTCGTTGGGTCCTCTCTGCAGGGGGTGGAGGAAGTAACCAGGGTGCGCACTGCGAAGAAGCTAGATTCCATCTTGGAGAACTCCTCCCACCCCCTCCATCTAGAGATCACCAGTTACTGGAGTAAGAGAGGAAACGACCGCTTTACCTACCCAGTACGGAGATGTGAGAGATTAGGAAAATCTTTTGTACCGGCTGCCCTTAAGCTGTACAACGAGACACATAACGGACGCTTGAAAAGGTCTCCCTTCCTAACTTAGACTTACGGAACCATTGCTGTATTGACTTTGACCTCTAAGGAACTATTGCTGTATTGACTTTGACCTCTAAGGACCTTCCAGGAAGAGTGCTCATGTGCGCCTTGCGGTGACACGCCTCCTAGTTTCTTCTTTTTTCGCACTGATTTTTGACACTGCACTATTAGGTTGTTAGTGTTGGTAGTTTCTGAGTATTTTTGCTTTGTTTAACAATGACAGTGAGATACTTGTTTGCACTAACTAGTATTGACTGCTATGGTCTCTTTTGCAAGACACTTTATGTATATATACTTATATATTATTCGCCCCCTCTATTGATGCACCTTCTCTTTATTGGTACTGTACTGCTCTTGTCTTTGTTTTTGTTTTTTTCCCTCTTATCTATCTTTTCTTACGTCTCTGTAACTTTGTAAATAACTGTATACTGCTGTGCTACTTCTGGACAACTGAATTTCCCCCTTGGGATAATAAAGGTATCTATCTATCTATCTATCTAGCATGATAATGCTAACAAATGCTAATGCTAATGTTAACAAATGCTAATGCTAACACATGCTAATGCTAACATGCTAATGCTAATGCTAACACATGCTAATGCTAATGCTAACAAATGCTAATGCTAACATATGCTAATGCTAACAAATGCTAATGCTAACAAATGCTAATGCTTACATGCTAATGAAACTGCTAACACATGCTAATGCTAATGCTAACACATGCTAATGGTAACATGTTAATGCTAATGCTAACACATGCTGATGCTAACCAATGCTAATGCTAATATGCTAATTCTAATGTTAACACATGCTAATGTTAACATGTTAATGCTAATGCTAACACATGCTAATGCTAACAAATGCTAATGCTAACATGCTAATGCTGACACATGCTAATGCTAACATGCTAATGCTAACACATGCTAATGCTAAGAAATGCTAATGCTAACGCTAACACATGCTAATGCTAACACATGCTAATGCTAACACATGCTAATGCTAATATGCTAATGTTAATTGTTATGACCACGGCTCTTAGGCCATAACAAATGGAGAGGGACACGGCTTTAAAAGTGCACAAAGCAATATATTTATTTACAATATAAACAATAAATGCAAAGTTGCAACAAACTAGAAAAGAAAATTTCGAAGAAATTTTAAGTGTGCCTGCAGCTCGCTAAGTGTGTGCAACCTTGTATGTGTTAACATTAGCATCTTTGTTAGCATTACTTAATCAAGTCTTTTGACATCACCCACAAGTCTGTACGACAAATGGTTCACGAGATATAGGTTCACTTCCTGTTTGGTGAGGGGCACTTCCTGTTTGGCGAAATAGGCCCCAATTAAGGTTAAGGACTCTTAATCAAGTCATTTGACGCCATCCACGCGTCTGTACGACAAACGGTTCACGAGGTAAAGGGTCACTTCCTGTTTGGTGAGGGGCACTTCCTGTTTGGCGAAATAGGCCCCAATTAAGGTTAAGGACTCTTAATCAAGTCATTTGATGCCATCCACGCGTCTGTACGACAAACGGTTCACGAGGTAAAGGGTCACTTCTTGTTTGGTGAGGGGCACTTCCTGTTTGGCGAAATAGGCCCCAATTAAGGTTAAGGACTCTTAATCAAGTCATATGACGCAATCCGTGCGTCTGTACGACAAACGGTTCATGAGATGTAGAGGCACTTCCTGTTTGGCGAAGGGCACTTCCTGTTACAGAGGGGGCGGGGCTTAATCAATTACAGCTCATCCCTATTGGCCATCTAAGTACACACAGCAAGTTTCGAGACGGTACCATGCTGCAAACTGGAGATATAGCCGTTTAAAGCTCAGCCGCAATATATACATCAAAACGTGTGGCTCGGCCGGGAATGGTGTGCTCGGCCGGGAATGGTTTCTCAAAAAAAAAAAAATTGAGAAAAAAAAAGTTTGAGAAAAAAAAATTGAGAAAAAAAATTTGAGAAAAAAAAATTTTTTGAGAAAAAAAAATTGAGAAAATAAGATTTTTGAGAAAAAAAAATTTTTGAGAAAAAAAAATTGAGAAAAAACATTTTGAGGAAAAAAAAAATTGAGAAAAAAAAAATTGAGAAAAAAAAAATTTTGGTCACACCAAACAGGGAGTGACCTGTTTTCTCGTGAACCGTTTGTCGTACAGACATGTGGGTGGTGTCATATGGAGAACAATAATGTTAAAGTTTATGCAAAAAAATGCTAATGTTAATAACGCTAATGCTAACACCAACCGCTACACAAGGTTGCACAGACTTAGCGAGCTGCAGGCACACTTAAAATTTCTTAGAAATTTTCTTCAAAACACACTTTTTGCTCCTTTTCCTACATATTTTCTCCAAATGTCACAAAAATCGATACACACGATCTATGCACTCATGCGATAAACATATTTAAACGATATTTTGATAGTCCATACCGTTCTTCCGTAACAGGGTTCCAAAGTTAGCGGGAGGAGCCCGTTTTGTAAGAAGTAGCCATGAATCACAAACGAAACATCCAGTCAACACCAAATTTTAACCACAAGTGGGGGGCGCTATACTGAACATATACCCAAAAGCATTTCCACTTCCACCCATAGGGGGCACCACAAACGCGCAAAACGTAACCGTTTCATGCCAAAACGTGTTTTTTCAGGGGGAACGACCCTCTCAAAACGAAACACAAACGATCTCGGGAGCGACGGGACAACGTAATCGCCTTGCGGAACTTGTGGGAGGAGCCTATTTCTTAAAAACAAGAAACCATATTGCTAATGCTAACACATGCTAATGCTAACAAATGCTAATGCTAACAAAGATGCTAATGTTAACACATACAAGGTTGCACACACTTAGCGAGCTGCAGGCACACTTAAAATTTCTTCAAAATTTTCTTTTCTAGTTCTTCTTCTTCTTCTTATTTTCCCGAAAGTAAATCGCGTTTTTGAGGCGCCAAAGGTACTCCAAAAGTTGCTAATGCTAACACATGCTAATGCTAATGTTAACACATGCTAATGCTAATGCTAACACATGCTAATGCTAATGCTAACACATGCTAATGCTAACAAATGCTAATGCTAACATGCTACTGCTAATGCTAACACACGCTAATGCTAATGCTAACAAATGCTAATGCTAACACATGCTAATGCTAAGAAATGCTAATGCTAACACATGCTAATGCTAACAAATGCTAATGCTAACAAATGCTAATTCTAATGTTAACAAATGCTAATGCTAATGCTAACACATGATAATGTTAACACATGCTAATGCTAACAAATGCTAATGCTAATGCTTAGAGATGCTAATGCTAACAAATGCTAATGCTAACAAATGCTAATGCTGAATCTAAAATTTTAACGCTAATTGGCTGCTACCCCTTGTGACATGGGTAGAGCTGCGAGGGCCCGGTCATTGCTGCTTGCAGCTTTAATTAGGGCCCGAGCACACACAGTGTGAGAGGACCCTATTGTATTTGCAAAGATTATTCTTCTACTTCTTATTATTTTCCCGAAAGTAAATCGCGTTTTTGAGGCGCCAAAGGTACTCCAAAAGTTGCGCAACTTTGCAAGCACATTACATGTGGCGAAAAATTACGTAATAAATAAAAAAAAGGGGGCGTGGCCTAATGGCTCAACAGCGCCCCCTACAAAATTTCAACGCAACAGCCCCACTATACGGTTTCACCCACAAGTACGAAAATCGGTACACACCTGTATCATGTCCAGACTCACAAAAAAGTCTCTTGGCGCCATGTCCGAAACCAAACCGGAAGTCAGCCATTTTGACTAATTAGTATGGGGGGCGCTAAAACCAAAGGCAGTTTTGCATAGGTTGGTGTGGGCTGTGGGAACCGGTAACCGGTCTTCTCGCCAAAAATCCAACTCGCCAAATTGTCCACACTCATTGGGCAGGCTTGTCAATGCTCCTGGATTTGCCAGGATGATTGGCAATTACGGTTACACCCCGCCATACCGACGCCCTGCCACTCCGACCATTGACTTCTATGGGTCGAAATGGCGGGGTGCTCCCTCTTTTCTATGCACATCGCCTTTATGACCCTATAACGTCTCGGTTCAGAAATACCGCCATTTCGAATAAACCTGTCGGAATGGCAGGGTGTCCCCGTTTTGCTATAGACATCACCACTCCGACCCTAGGAAAGCCCTTCTATGGGCGGCCGCTGCTTCTATATAAGCGAACGATTCAACTGTGCGTAGAGCGGCAGTTCATAGGGGTGGAAGAAGAAAAAAAAAAGAAATGAGTTTATGTCCTCCCATCTCTCTCTCTTTCTTTCTTTCTTTCTCTCTCTCCCTCTCTTTCTCTCTCTCTCTCTCTCTCTCTTCCCCTCTCTTTCTCTTTCTCTCTCTCTCTCTCTCTCTCTCTCTCTCTCTCTCTCTCTCTCTCTCTCTCTCTCTCTCAATGCAATCTTGTAACGGGCTAGTATTATTTCTGTACTTCAAGCTTGATGGTTTGATGGAGGGACAATTAAAACATTTATATACACTGAACCGAGGCGGCGCCGACACCCAGGCAGCCCGGGGGTCCCCGGGCCCCGCGGACCACCGCCTGTCCCCCCGCCGTTCAGTGGGCACCTGGGCCAGCCTGCCTCCAGGACCACGGACAGCAACGACGTCATTCCCCATTAATGATTGAATAACAGAACAGATGAAATCACGTAGCTGTAATGTAGGCTATATTGCTGGCTTAATTTGTTAATTATTAGGAGCAATAAATATAGTCTATACGCCTACTTGATTCAACAATAAATAGGCTCAAGAAAGTTGCCAAACTACAATGGGTCACTGTGACATGGCTTATTTAATCAAATCTAATCAATAGTATGCCTTTGGGTAGCTCACCAGATCTGCAAACTCGCAAGCATGCATGTTGTGTAGTCTGTAGACGCACAGTTGTGCACGACGCTGTCTGTCTCTCGCGCTGTTGCATTAGGCCTACGGTACTATATATCATTATCATCATCACATATGATATGGCCCATAGGCCTATAAGATAGCCTAATAGGCTCCAATCGCTCCATGTACAAGTGCATTAAACGAACAAAAAGGCTTAAATACTTCTAAAATGGACAATTTCTTATATCCCTTTACCCCAGTCCCCTTAATTTATCTGATGAAGGATATAGTATATTTTGCTGGTGGTTTCGTTATTCGTAGGCTATTTATGATCGCAAGCCAAGAAGACAATTAAGGTGGCGTTTCCAAAACGTTTCTGGACACACACGCACGCACACGCACACGCACACATTTGCGCTCTTAAGTTAATATGTAGGCCTATTGCTGCAACCAAATCGCCCCTCGGGGACAAACGAATATACATGTAGGCGGCAGCCTATTTGAACTTGAACTTTATGCATATGCACATGGCTGGGAGTGGATCGATCGCTCTCTCACTCTCTCTCTTTCTGTCATTTGTTTCTTTTCCTAAATAAATAAGCAGCAGCAGTTAACGGCTGCATGGCGCTGCAACTAAATGATCAGGTCGCTTTTGGCTGTATCCTCTATATATGAACCTCTCCCTCTCTCGATGAGTCGTTAGCCTACTGGTATAGTCTGCTAACTGTCGTTTCCATTTTCCATTCTGTGTAGAGCAATGGTTGTATGCCAGGGACGGACCACCAGGCTCTAAAAGTGATTCTCAAACGTTTTCATTTCTAGCCTAGGACCCCCAGGTTAACATGCATGAGTACGCCCTTCCTTCCTTCCATCCATCGAGAGAGAGAGAGAGAGAGAGAGAGAGAGAGAGAGAGAGAGAGAGAACCTCGGCAAGCGCTGGCCGTCTGTCGCGCTGCCTGCCTGCCTGTCTGTCTGTCGCGCGCGCTCTGGATGGATAGATAAATACCGAGGGAGGGGGGCAAGCGCCGCTGTGATGGACGGACAGACAGACAGACAGACAGACAGACAGACAGACAGACAGACAGACAGACGGATGCGTCGCGCTCCAGACAGACAGACGCGTCGCGCTCCGTGCCAGCTATACCGTCAATTAATTTTACGCTTACAGTTAACGGGTGGGTCCATTTGGTTTCATTTTAGTTACAGATATAAGGTGGTCCACAACTCTTTAGCTGGGGACCACATGGGATCCCCTCAAGGACCACTGGTTGAAAAGCAGCCATAAAGAAATGTGTCCTCCGCTTAAGGCTGTATGATACAGTAACAGTCCCGTTTAATTAATTCATTGCATATTAAATAGGCCTAAGCAAAATAGGCAGTAAAGCACTGGTGCAAAATGCATGTATGATTGAATAAAGCAAATAGCCTACTCCAAGAAAAAGGACAATGCGCCGGGAGCCAATTCTGAAATTGGCACAAATTGGTACCACCCAAGGTGACCGTACATTTTTTACATTTTTGACTTCCTACATGTCTCTAGTTTACATTTTGGTATGATAACCCTTTCTGAGACCCAGCTTAATTGATGTTATCAGCCGCTAGAGTCGGTCTCCCATCGACTTTCTATACAGGAGGAAAATACCCAGAAAAGTCTTTTTTTTTTGGGTATTTAAGTGGGATGTGAGGGGTCTAACTAGGGGTTTGTTATGATGCTGAATCCATTGCAGGCATTTGTTTTGCACAAAAAACATTCCGTGGGCTAGAAATGGCCTCAGAAAACAATACACGTATGGGTGAGTATTCATGTTAGCCGGAGGCCTTAGGGTTTTTTTTCTCGTGCTAATCGGTCTAAAAGTGCAAAATTTTGCACAGATGTAGCTCAGGGCATGCTCTAATGATTTAGCTAGGGCGCCCGAGTCTGCGACATTCGGGGTCGCCACAGCGGCCAAATCAAGTTGGGCTCCCATCGACTTTAGTGATGAAAAGTGATGAGTCATCACTTTTCAGAGTTTTGTGGGTGCTGTGGTGACCCCGAAGGTCGCCGACTCGGGCGCCCTAGCTAAATCATTAGAGCATGCCCTGAGCTACATCTGTGCAAAATTTTGCACTTTTAGACTGATTAGCACGAGAAAAAAAAACCCTAAGGCCTCCGGCTAACATGAATACTCACCCATATGTGTATTGTTTTCTGAGGCCATTTCTAGCCCACGGAATGTTTTTTGTGCAAAACAAATGCCTGCAATGGATTCAGCATCATGACAAACCCCTAGTAAGAGACCCCTCACATCCCACTTAAATACCCAGAAAAAAAAGCTTTTCTGGGTATTTTCCTCCTGTATAGAAAGTCGATGGGAGACCGACTCTAGCGGCTGATAACATCAATTAAGCTGGGTCTCAGAAAGGGTTATCATACCAAAATGTAAACTAGAGACATGTACCAAGACGAAAATGTAAAAAACGTACGGTCACCTTGGGTGGTACCAATTTGTGCCAATTTCAGAATTGGCTCCCGGCCTACAGGGAGTGTGTGTGTGTGTGTGTGGTAGGCTTCTGTGGTTGGTACAGTAGGTCAAAGACGCACAGGAAAGTAGCCTATATAGGAGGGTCCAGTTCAGTCCCCACACGCACACACCTTTCTTTATCTCCTCTGAATCAGAGGAGATATAGAGCACGACGCTATAGCCTCTTATTCAGAGGCTCTGATTAATAAGAGCCTATAGCGTCGTGCGAAGGTGCGCCTTGTCAGTAGGACTAGCCTATATTCCATGTCCTTCAGTTTTTGGCCGACGATTGATAACAAGACAGACCCCGTGCAGCCAGAACCCGCGGAGGGTCGGGATTGGTCGCCAAACAGCGAAAAATAGACAATCTACAAGCACACAATGCTTGCCGAGTTTGCAGATCTTTCGGTGAGCGACCCAAAGCCAAAGCCTATATAAAGCTTTGATAAGATTTGATTAAATAAGCCATGTCACAGTGACCCATTGTAATTTTGCAACTTTCTTGAGCCTATTTATTGTTAAATCAAGTAGGCGTATAGACTATATTTATTGCTCCTAATAATTAACAAATTAAGCCAGCAATATAGCCTACATTACAGCTACGTGATTTCATCTGTTCTGTAGGATATTATTCAATCATTAATGGAGAATGGCGCGTCGTTGCTGTCCGTGGCTCCAGTAGGGCGCAGGGGGCTGCCCGGGGCTCCGGTGGGCCTGGCAGGCTGGCCCAGGTGCCCACTGAACGGCGGGGTGACAGGCGGTGGTCCGCGGGGCCCGGGGACCCCCGGAGGAAGCTCCGGGGCTGCCTGGGTGTTGGCGCCGCCTCGGTGGACGCACAAGGCCTTATTGCTCGGTCAATTCTCAAGGGATTTTTCGAATTTTAAGTACTGTATCTGTGAAGTGTCTTTATTCATTCAATGTATATAAATCATGTTTTAATTGTCTGGAGAGAGAGAAGAGGGAGAGAGAGAGTATGAGAGCAGGAATTAGTCATTAGTAGCCTATATTACGCACCAGGCACGGACAAAACCTGCGCCATAATAATAATAATAATTATTATAATAATAAGGGTAATAATAAAGAGAGAGAGAGAGAGAGAGAGAGAGAGAGAGAGAGAGAGAGAGAGAGAGAGAGAGAGCTGGGGGGGGGGGGAGATGGAGAGAGAGAAGGGGGAGAGAGAGATGGAGAGAGAATGAGAGCAGCCAGGAATTAGTCATTAGTAGGCTATTACGCACCAGGCATGGACAAAACCTGCGCCTTAATAATAATTAGGGTAATAATAGCAATAATAAAGAGAGAGAGAGAGAGAGAGAGAGAGAGAGAGAGAGAGAGAGAGAGAGAGAGAATGAGAGTAGGAATTAGTCATTAGTAGCCTATTACGCATGCACGGACAAAACCTGCGCCATAATAATAAGTGTAATAATAATTATAACTAGAAAAGAAAATTTCCAAGAAATTTTAAGTGTGCCTGCAGCTCGCTAAGTCTGTGCAACCTTGTGTAGCGGTTGGTGTTAGCATATACGTTACATTTTTTAACATTAGCATTTTTTGCATAAGCTTTAACATTATGGTTCTTCATATGACACCACCCACAGCCATTTCGACTAATTAGTGGCGTTTTGGCGCATTTTTGGCCGTTATCACGGGTCGCACTTTAAAGACAGTTTTTTGAGAAAAAATTGTTTTGTGAGAAAAAAAGTAAAAAAAAAATTGAGAAAAAAAAAATTTTTGAGAAAAATAAATTTGAGAAAAAAAAAATTGAGAAAAAAAAAATTGAGAAAAAAAAATTTGAGAAAAAAAAAATTTGAGAAAAAAAAAATTGAGAAAAAAATTGAGAAAAAAAAGATTTTTTGAGAAAAAAAAAATGTTGAGAAAAAAAACATTTTGAGAAAAAACAAAATTGAGAAAAAAAGATTTTTTGAGAAAAAAAAAAATTTTGAGAAAAAAAATTTGAGAAAAAGAAAATTTGAGAAAAAAAAATTTTGAGAAAAAAAAAATTTTTGAGAAAAAAATTTTTTTTGAGGAAAAAAAAAAATATTATGACACCAGCCGCGAGTCTGTACGACAAACGGTTCATGAGTTATAGAGGCACTTCCTGTTTGGCGAAGGACACTTCCTGTTACAGAGGGGGCGGGGCTTAATCAATTACAGCTCATCCCTATTGGCCGGAAAAAGACCAAAGTTGTGTGTGCATTTTAAAGTTTAAATCACGTTGCTAGGCAAAAGTATGGCAGAGTTATGTGGCGCCAAAGTTTCTGGGTTTTTTTCGGAGTCCCCCATTCTAAGTCAATGGGGTTTTTGGGCGTCGTTTTTTGCGAATTACATCGCAATCGTATCGCGGATCGGAAAGAAAAGTAATAGCACACCATTCCCGGCCGAGCCGCACATTTTGATGTATATATTGCGGGGGTGGCGTAAATCGTGCGGCAGTTATTACGTGCCGAAATTTCCCCCATTCTAAGTGAATGGGGTTTTTTGGCGTGGTTTTTTGCGAATTACGTCGCAATGGTAACGCGGATCGGAAAGAAAAGTAATAGCACACCATTCCCGGCCGAGCCGCACGTTTTGATGTATACATTGCGGTGGTGGCGTAAATTGTGCGGCACTTATTACGTGCCGAAATTTGCAAGAACATTACCGACCGACTTAAGTATGGCGGATTACAATAAGTGTTCTGCTATTGCATAGCAGGCACACTTAATAATAGCAATAACTAGAAAAGAAAATTTCTAAGAAATGTTAAGTGTGCCTGCAGCTCGCTAAGTGTGTGCAACCTTGTATAGCAGTTTTACATCAGCATTTTTATCATTAGCTTTAACATTAACATTTTTTTAGCATTAGCATTATCATAGATTTGTTTTCCTTTAAACATTAGGCATTTGTTAGCATTAGCATTTGTTAGCATTAGCATTAGCATTAGCATTTTTAGCATTAGCATGTGTTAGCATCTGCATATGTTAGCATAGCATTAACATGTGTTAGCATTAGCATATGTGTTAGCATTAGCATTTGTTAGCATTAGCATTAGCATTTGTTAACATTATCATGTATTAGCATTAGCATGTGTTAGCATTAGCATTAGCATTTGTTAGCATTAGCATTTGTTAGCATTAGCATGTATTAGCATTAGCATTTTTTAGCATTAGCATTAGCATATGTTAGCATTAGCATGTGTTAGCATTTGGTAGCATTAGCATTCGTTAGCATTAGCATGTGTTAGCATTAGCATTTTTTAGCATTAGCATTTGTTAGCATTAGCATATGTTAGCATTAGCATTTGTTAGCATTAGCATTAGCATTTTTAGCATTAGCATTTGTTAGCATTAGCATGTGTTAGCATTAGCATGTGTTAGCATTAGCATTTGTTAGCATTAGCATTAGCATTCGCGGTTAGCCGTTGGGACTGTGGGACCACCCACCGAGTTTGTGACCAGTAACGTGTTGGGAAGTGGAGACATGGCTGTTTAAAGCCCAGCCAATAGGAAGGCAGAGGGGGCGGGGCTTAAGCATTTACAGATAGTTCCTATTTGCCATGTAAGTACACACATCGAGTTTCGAGACGGTACCATGCTGCAAACTGGAGATAAAGCTGTTTAAAGCTAAGCCAATAGGAAGATAGGGGCGGGGCTTAAGAGGGGGTTGGGCTTAAAGGGGTATTTCGGTCAAAAACGACTTTCCTACCTTTGAAATGATGATCCAGGAAGGCTCTGGGCTGATCCGTGTGTTGTTTTACCCAAAGCAGCATTTTGTTCATTTATCGATTTTCTCCCCTGCACCCCACGGCTCCAAAACGGCACCTTTAGGGTCGTACCGTAATCCGGTTATTATTCTCGCTCAAAATTCACTTTTCTCGCTCGGTCTCAGTCCCTCATACTGTAGTTAGCATATCCGAGCTACATCAGCTCCTGGTCGCCGCCATGTTTGTTTACTTCAAGCTCAACTCTCAACTCGCAGCCCAGGAGAGAACACTGGGAAATCCCGTTTTGTATCGCGTGACTCCCCGACGCGCGACGAACAATAAAACACAAAAATGCTCTTAGCCAAAGAAAAAAGATGTAACTATGTCGACAAAGTCTGCAGAGTGATGTATGGTGTAGCCTCTTGTCTGCCTCAACATGTAACAGGCTGTGGGGGAGGGAGGTGGAGCTGTGAGAGCAGCAGCAGCAGCAGCAGCTCGTGGACGCGCGTTTCCCAACGGGTTAGGGATTTCCCAGTGTTTCTCTCCTGGGCTCAGAGTTGAGAGTTGAGCTTGAAGTAAACAAACATGGCGGCGACCAGGAGCTGGTGTAGCTCGGATATGCTAACAACAGTATGAGGGACTGATACCGAGCGAGAAAAGTGAATTTTGAGCGAGAATAATAACCGGATTACGGAACGACCCAAAAGGTGCCGTTTTGGAGCCGTGGGGTGCAGGGGAGAAAATCGAAAATGGAACAAAATGCTGCTATGGGTCAAACAACACCTGGATCAACCCAGAAGCTTCCCGAATCATCATTTGAAAGGTATGAAAGTCGTTTTTGACCGAAATACCCCTTTAAGTAATAAGTCCCTATTGGCCGTTTAAGTCCAGACACCAAGTTTCAAGACGGTACCATGCTGTGAACTGGAGTAGTGGCTGTTTAAAACCCAGCCAATAGGAATACAGAGGGGGCGGGGCTTAATCAATTACAGCTCATCCCTATTGGCCGGAAAAGACCAAAGTTGTGTGTGCATTTTAAAGTTTAAATCACGTTGCTAGGCAAAATTATGGCAGAGTTATGTGGCGCCAAAGTTTCTGGGGTTTTTTCTGAGTCACCCATTCAAAGTCAATGAGGGTTTTTGCGCGTAGTTTTTTACGAATTACGTTGCCATGGTAACGCGGATCGGAAAGAAAAGTAATAGCACACTATTCCCGGCCGAGCCGCACATTTTTATATATATTGTGGCGGTGGCGTAAATCGTGCGGCAGTTATTAAGTGCAGAAATTTCCCCCATTCTAAGTCAATGGGGATTTTGGGCGTCGTTTTTTGCGAATTACGTCGCAATGGTTACGCGTATCGAGAAGAAAAGTAATAGCACACCATTCCCGGCCGAGCCGCACGTTTTGATGTATATATTGCGGCGGTGGCGTAAATCGTGCGGCAGTTATTAGCGCACCAAATTTGTGGGAAGATTATTATACTAGAAAAGAAAATTTCGAAGAAATTTTAAGTGTGCCTGCAGCTCGCTAAGTGTGTGCAACCTTGTATGTGTTAACATTAGCATCTTTGTTAGCATTAGCATTTGTTAGCATTGGCATGTGTTAGCATTAGCAATATGGTTTCTTGTTTTTAAGAAATAGGCTCCTCCCACAAGTTCCGCAAGGCGATTACGTTGTCCCGTCGCTCCCGAGATCGTTTGTGTTTCGTTTTGAGAGGGTCGTTCCCCCTGAAAAACACGTTTTGGCATGAAACGGTTACGTTTTGCGCGTTTGTGGTGCCCCCTATGGGTCGAAGTGGAAATGCTTTTGGGTATATGTTCAGTATAGCGCCCCCCACTTGTGGTTAAAATTTGGTGTTGACTGGATGTTTCGTTTGTGATTTATGGCTACTTCTTACAAAACGGGCTCCTCCCGCTAACTTTGGAACCCTGTTACAGAAGAACGGTATGGACTATCAAAATATCGTTTAAATATGTTTATCGCATGAGTGCATAGATCGTGTGTATCGATTTTTGTGACATTTGGAGAAAATATGTAGGAAAAGGAGCAAAAAGTGTGTTTTGAAGAAAATTCAAAATGGCGGAAAATCTATCCTGACGCAAATGGGCGTGGCCTATATGAGGAGATGCGTCATGACCCAAGGAATCCAGGGAAAAAGGAATTTTAATTTTCCGACCCACGGTTCAAGAGTTACAGGCCGAAAGGTAAAGTGGACTGCTATAGCGCCACCATGAGGCCAACTGACGAAATTATTTTTTATTTAATCCTTGATATCATTATAAATCTCCTCTCCAAGTTTTGAAACTGTAGCCCCTATGGTTTGCGAGAAAAAAAATATTGAATGTGAGTTTTTGCGATTCCCATTATAAGTCAATGGGTAAAATTAATTCACTAATAAATTAATATCAATTAAACGATACAACTTATCTCTTAGAAAAGTAATAGCACACCATTCCCGGCCGAGCCACACGTTTTGATGTATATATTGCGGCGGTGGCGTAAATTGTGCGGCAGTTATTAGCGCACCAAATTTGTGGGATCATTATTATCATTAAGTATGGCGGATTACAATAAGTGTTTTGCCATTGCATGGCAGGCACACTTAACTAGAAAAGAAAATTTCTAAGAAATTTTAAGTGTGCCTGCAGCTCGCTAAGTCTGTGCAACCTTGTGTAGCGGTTGGTGTTAGCATTAGCATTATTAACATTAGCATTTTTTTGCATAAACTTTAACATTATTGTTCTTCATATGACACCACCCACATGTCTGTACGACAAACGGTTCACGAGAAAACAGGTCACTTCCTGTTTGGTGAGGGGCACTTCCTGTTTGGCGAAATAGGCCCCAATTAAGTTTAAGGACTCTTAATCTTGTCATTTGACGCAACCCGCGTGTCTGTATGACAAACGGTTCACGAGATCAAGGGTCACTTCCTGTTTGGTGAGGGGCACTTCCTGTTTGGCGAAATAGGCCCCAATTAAGGTCATGGACGATTAATGAATTAAAGCTGCAAGCAGCGATGACCGGGCCCTCGCAGCTCTACCCACGTCACAAGGCCAGCAGCCAATCAGAAACCAAACAGGAAGTCAGCCATTTCGACTAATTAGTGGCGTTTTGGCGCATTTTTGGCCGTTATCACGGGTCGCACTTTAACGACAGTTTTGTGAGAAAAAAAAAGTTTTTTGAGAAAAAAAAAAGTTTTTTGAGAAAAAAAAAATTGAGAAAAAAAATTTTTTGAGGAAAAAACATTTTGAGAAAAAAAAAATTGAGAAAAAAAGATTTGAGAAAAAAAAAATTGAGAAAAAAAAATTTGAGAAAAAAAAATTTGAGAAAAAAAAATTTGAGAAAAAAAAATCGAGAAAAAAAAAAAAAAAATTTGAGAAAAAAAAATTGAGAAAATTTTTTTTTTGAGAAAAATAATTTGAGAAAAAAAAATTTGAGAAAAAAAATTTTTTGAGGAAAAAAAAATGTATGACACCAGCCGCGAGTCTGTACGACAAACGGTTCATGAATTATAGAGGCACTTCCTGTTTGGTGAAGGGCACTTCCTGTTATAGAGGGGCGGGGCTTAATCAATTACAGCTCATCCCTATTGGTCGGAAAAAGACCAAAGTTGTGTGAGCATTTTACATTTTAAATGACGTTGCTAGGCAAAAGTATGGCAGAGTTATTTGGCGCCAAAGTTTCTGTTTTTTTTTCGGAGTCCCCCATTCAAAGTCAATGGAGTTTTTGGGCGTCGTTTTTTGCGAATTACGTCGCAATGGTAACGCGGATCGGAAAGAAAAGTAATAGCACACCATTCCCGGCCGAGCCGCACGTTTTGATGTATATATTGCGGCGGTGGCGTAAATTGTGCGGCAGTTATTACGTGCTGAAGTTTCCCCCATTCTAAGTCAATGGGGTTTTTGGGCGTCGTTTTTTGCGAATTACGTCGCAATGGTAACGCGGATCGGAAAGAAAAGTAATAGCACACCATTCCCGGCCGAGCCGCACGTTTTGATGTATATATTGCGGCGGTGGCGTAAATTGTGCGGCAGTTATTACGTGCCGAAATTTGTGGGATCATTATTAAGTGTGCCTGCTATGCAATAGCAGAACACTTATTGTAATCCGCCATACTTAAGTCAGTCAGTCAGTCAGTAAGTAAGTAAGTAATGTTCTTGCAAATTGAATGGGGGAAATTTCGGCATGTAATAACTGCCGCACGATTTACGCCACCCCCGCAATATACACATCAAAACGTGCGGCTCGGCCGGGAATGGTGTGCTATTACTTTTCTTTCCGATCCGCGATACGATTGCGATGTAATTCGCAAAAAACGACGCCCAAAAACCCCATTGGCTTAGAATGGGGGACTCCGAAAAAAAACCAGAAACTTTGGCGCCACATAACTCTGCCATACTTTTGCCTAGCAACGTGATTTAAAGCCATACTGTGTAAGATGCCCAACTAGTGGTCATTAGCCCTATAGCAAACCGCGGTCGCGTCCGCGTCTTTCGGACGTTTTTCGTACCTTCAGACCCCCGCGTCTGCCTCCACCTCGCTGAGATCTATCTTTTAAGGGGTCCCTTGTTCCTGTGCGTTCAGTAATTCCAGAGATACGGACTCCTTCACCCTGCCTGGTAGGCGAAATTACCTAGAGAAGGGATGGTACAAACGGGCGACAACAAATATGGCTGCCATAGCGACCCCACTTCAAGATGCGCTGTGATTGGCCGGCAGTTGTATAACCCTCGCTGTGATTGGCCGGTAGTGTGATGACGCAATTTTGGCGCGAGATCCGGTCCACGGCAAGGATCTCAGTTTACATACAGAGAAGGCTTTACAGGCTGAAATTCACGGCGCGGATCTTCTAAAACTTTTGTGATTTAATAGTTAGGAGAATTTTAAGATTTGTTTTATAAAAAAAGTTACATAGTACAACTTTAAACTTTAAAATGCACACACAACTTTGGTCTTTTTCCGGCCAATAGGGATGAGCTGTAATTGATTAAGCCCCGCCCCCTCTGTAACAGGAAGTGCCTCTATAACTCATGAACCGTTTGTCGTACAGACTCGCGGCTGGTGTCATAATTTTTTTTTTTTCTCAAAATTTTTTTTTCTCAAAATTTTTTTTTCTCAAAACATTTTTTTTCTCAAAACATTTTTTTTCTTAAAATTTTTTTTTTCTCAAATTTTTTTTTTCTCAAAAATGTTTTTTTCTCAAAAATGTTTTTTTCTCAAAATTATTTTTTTCTCAAATTTTTTTTTTCTCAATTTTTTTTTCTCAAAACATTTTTTTTCTCAAAATTTTTTTTTCTCAATTTTTTTTTCTCACATTTTTTTTTCTCAATTTTTTTTTTCTCAATTTTTTTTTCCTCAAAAAAATGTTTTTTTCTCAAAAAACTTTTTTTTTTCTCAAAAAACTTTTTTTTTTTCACAAAACTGTCGTTAAAGTGCGACCCGTGATAACGGCCAAAAATGCGCCAAAACGCCACTAATTAGTCGAAATGGCTGACTTCCTGTTTGGTTTCTGATTGGCTGCTGGCCTTGTGACGTGGGTAGAGCTGCGAGGGCCCGGTCATCGCTGCTTGCAGCTTTAATTCATTAATCGTCCATGACCTTAATTGGGGCCTATTTCGCCAAACAGGAAGTGCCCCTCACCAAACAGGAAGTGACCCTTGATCTCGTGAACCGTTTGTCATACAGACACGCGGGTTGCGTCAAATGACAAGATTAAGAGTCCTTAAACTTAATTGGGGCCTATTTCGCCAAACAGGAAGTGCCCCTCACCAAACAGGAAGTGACCCGTTTTCTCGTGAACCGTTTGTCGTACAGACATGTGGGTGGTGTCATATGAAGAACAATAATGTTAACGTTTATGCAAAAAAATGCTAATGTTAATAACGCTAATGCTAACACCAACCGATACACAAGGTTGCACAGACTTAGCGAGCTGCAGGCACACTTAAAATTTCTTAGAAATTTTCTTTTCTAGTTATTATTATCATTAAGTATGGCGGATTACAACTAGAAAAGAAAATTTCGAAGAAATTTTAAGTGTGCCTGCAGCTCGCTAAGTGTGTGCAACCTTGTATGTGTTAACATTAGCATCTTTGTTAGCATTAGCATTTGTTAGCATTAGCATGTGTTAGCATTAGCAATATGGTTTCTTGTTTTTAAGAAATAGGCTCCTCCCACAAGTTCCGCAAGGCGATTACGTTGTCCCGTCGCTCCCGAGATCGTTTGTGTTTCGTTTTGAGAGGGTCGTTCCCCCTGAAAAAACACGTTTTGGCATGAAACGGTTACGTTTTGTGCGTTTGTGGTGCCCCCTATGGGTGGAAGTGGAAATGCTTTTGGGTATATGTTCAGTATAGCGCCCCCCACTTGTGGTTAACATTTGGTGTTGACTGGATGTTTCGTTTGTGATTTATGGCTACTTCTTACAAAACGGGCTCCTCCCGCTAACTTTGGAACCCTGTTACGGAAGAACGGTATGGACTATCAAAATATCGTTTAAATATGTTTATCGCATGAGTGCATAGATCGTGTGTATCGATTTTTGTGACATTTGGAGAAAATATGTAGGAAAAGGAGCAAAAAGTGTGTTTTGAAGAAAATTCAAAATGGCGGAAAATCTATCCTGACGCAAATGGGCGTGGCCTATATGAGGAGATGCGTCATGACCCAAGGAATCCGACCCACGGTTCAAGAGTTACAGGCCGAAAGGTAAAGTGGACTGTTATAGCGCCACCATGAGGCCAACTGACGAAATTATTTTTTATTTAATCCTTGATATCATTATAAATCTCCTCTCCAAGTTTTGAAACTGTAGCCCCTATGGTTTGCGAGAAAAAAAATATTGAATGTGAGTTTTTGCGATTCCCATTATAAGTCAATGGGTAAAATTCATTCACTAATAAATTAATATCAATTAAACGATACAACTTTTCTCTTAGAAAAGTAATAGCACACCATTCCCGGCCGAGCCGCACGTTTTGATGTATATATTGCGGTGGTGGCGTAAATCGTGCGGCAGTTATTACGGCTCCAAATTTGTGGGATCATTATTATTAATTAATTAAGTATGGGGGAGTACAATAAGTGTTTTGCCATTGCATGGCAGGCACACTTAATAAGTGTTCTGCTATTGCATAGCAGGCACACTTAACTAGAAAAGAAAATTTCTAAGAAATTTTAAGTGTGCCTGCAGCTCGCTAAGTCTGTGCAACCTTGTGTAGCGGTTGGTGTTAGTGTTTCGTTTTGAGAGGGTCGTTCCCCCTGAAAAACACGTTTTGGCATGAAACGGTTACATTTTGCACGTTTGTGGTGCCCCCTATGGTTCGAAGTGGAAATGCTTTTGGGTATATGTTCAGTATAGCGCCCCCCACTTGTGGTTAAAATTTGGTGTTGACTGGATGTTTCGTTTGTGATTTATGGCTACTTCTTACAAAACGGGCTCCTCCCGCTAACTTTGGAACCCTGTTACGGAAGAACGGTATGGACTATCAAAATATCGTTTACATATGTTTATTGCATGAGTCCATAGATCGTGTGTATCGATTTTTATGACATTTGGAGAAAATATGTAGGAAAAGGAGCAAAAAGTGTATTTTGAAGAAAATTCAAAATGGCGGAAAATCTATCCTGACGCAAATGGGCGTGGCCTATATGAGGAGATGCGTCATGACCCAAGGAATCCAGGGAAAAAGGATTGGGGGGGGTCGAAGTGGGGGGGTGGGGCGCGGTCGAAATGGGGGGGGTCGAAGTGGGGGGGGGGGGGGTCGAAGTGGGGGGGTGGGGCGCGGTCGAAATGGGGAGGGGTCGAAGTGGGGGGGGGGGGGGTCGATTTGGGGGGGGGGTCGAAATGGGGGGGGGGGGGCGAAATGGAAATCTGTCCCCGGCAATTACATCTACTATGTTAAATATTTTCTGGGGGAGGACCCCCAGATGAGAAGTCATTATAAAGGATGTCTTACTTTGCTTCAGTCATCAAATCTGTACACCTACATTTGGCATTTTAAGGCTGAAATTGTAGCCATGCTAGTAAAGCAAGCCTGATAAAAGTATCAAACATGCACAAAATTCAACAGAACACAGGAAAATATATCTGTTAAGATGTTTTGGGGGAAGGACCACCAGACCCCTGTTGGGGAGTTCCGTGCACCCCCTAAAAAATAAATTTCCTGGATTCTCCTGGACTGACAGTCCAATGTTGACAACCCTGCTCATTGGCGAGGTGTCTTAGCAAGTTGATTTGGCGAGTTGGAAATTTGGCGAGTGGACCTGTATTCGCGGGAACCAATAGTGGAATGTAGTTTTGGGAACGTGTATGGTGAATGGAGGGTTTGGGAATTAATAAGGAGGAGATGTAAGATGGTGATTTTTTTAATAAGGCTTTATAGATAGGTATAGATGTACCAGTGGTGGTCTCGCCTCATAGAGAGAGAGGGCCAACCGACTGTTGTATACAGGGTGCAATGATTAAAGACTACCCCTCACACTATAAGATTTGAAAAAGACTCCCCAAAGACTGTAGAATGATTTTTCAAAGATTTCAGTTGTTAGATGTGAGATGCCTCTAAAGATTTTGTAAAGACATGGTTCAAGATTCCCTTTTATTTGCTGAAATATGCCTATTATATAGCCTTGTGTTCCTAAATAAATTATAATATTATTATAAAGCATTAGGCTAACCATAAATGAAAATAGCCGATACAAGCTCAGTCACAGCACGTCGCATCACAGTATTGCAGTATTGATACTTTTACTTGATTACTTTTTGCATCACTGCACATCCAGTGCACACACACACACACACACCACCCACACACACACACACACACACACACACACACACACACACACACACACACACACACACACACACACACACACACCGAGCTCCGCCTTCCTCCCTCAGCCCTCAAGAGGGCGATTGATTGATTGATTGAAGAATTTATTAGAAGTTTGCAATAGAAAAAAGTACAGTTTCATGACAGTACAAATCACTGGTACCAGGTCAACTAAAAGGAGATCCTAGAAAGCCGAGGCTTATTTCCACAGGAACCACATCTCATATAACATTGAAAGACAGACGGATAGAACATAGTACTTTATCTAGGATAATATCAGTTTCAAAAGCATAACATCAAATACAAAGGCAGAAAAAAGAATAATAAAAAAGGGGGGGGGGGGGGGGCTTAGTCTATTTACAAGTCACGGGTAGCAGCTGTCTGAAGGTGACTTTTCATACCAATTTTGAAGGAGGCTAGGGATTTGCTCTCCTTTAGGGCTTGAGGAAGGGCGTTCCACATGTTGATGGTGTAGCAGGAGAACGAGTTAGAGCCTTGTTTAGTGTTAAATCTACGTTGATGATGATTAGTGGAGCTGCCTCTGGTGTTGTGGTCGTGAACATCCTTGACCTTTAAGAAGTAGTTTGTCAGGTACATGGGAATCTTGGAGGTGTAGTGTATCTTGTACACCAGGCCCATTGCAAGATGCTGTACTCTGTCAGCTACTTTGAGCCATCCCACGCTTTCGTGGTGATGATCAGTAAGGTGGGTCAGAGGAGGGAGACCAAGCACAACCCTAATTAGTTTGTTTTGGGCTGTTTGAAGCTTTAACTTTAAGGCGGCTGGGGCGTCGCGATACCAGACAAGGACTCCGTAATCAATGAGGGGCCCAATAAGAGCTCCTCCTAGTGTCTTTCGGGATTTAGTATTGATCAGCGGGGCAACCCTTTGCAAGAAGCGAATTCGTTGGTTGACTTTATTGATTACCTTGGTGGTCATTTTTTCACTGGATAGGTTAGCCTCCAGTGTAGCTGCCAGTATAATGGTTTATTTCTTATTTTGGTTGTTAATTTCCCATTTTGGTTCTTTATGTTCATATACCCATGTTTATGCACAGATCATATGTAGAAGTTATAAGAAGCATTTATTTGTACCGGAAATGGTTATGCATGGAACCCCTTATATAGTCTGGATGGGACTCGAACCCGTTAGTGGTTGCACTTCCCCCCACTTGAAGTGGCGATGCGGGAGGAAGGTACGTTTGTCCTTGATCCTTAAAGTGAATATTCAACATTATATGGGTTTGAACGTATGGTTAATGAAATGACTTTTATTGCAGTTGTGTTGCTGTATGAGTCTGTCCCTGGGCATCATGTTACGCCATCCCTTCTAAAGTCAATGCAGCCAGCAAGGTATATTGTTTGTTTGTTTGGCATTTGTATGGTTTCATTGTTTGCTTTGTACAATTGTTTTGTTTCTGTTTATTAATGCAAGTGTTTGTTGTTTTATGCTTTATTTATTAGTTCGACGGTTTGGATTGTTTAAGCTGTGAGAGCGCTTGAATAAAACGATCAGTATGCAGAACTATGGTGTCGTTCATGACTGGAGGGAGTGACATCCAGGATGCAACCCAGGTAGCAAGAGGGTGCAAAAGACCTGTACTTCCCGTTTCTGTGTGACGTAGGTAGATACCTTTTTAGGAGGCGGAAGCGTGTTTGGAGTCTATTCATTTACAATGGGAGAGCTAACGTGAACACAGAGCAAAATAATAGTTCAGAAGCTATAGTCACTGAACTAAATGTTGGACCAGATCTTCACAAGCCACATAATATTAACAACATTGTCATACTAAAGTGGCTTTTTTCAGCGACACAACAACTGAGAAAATCAACTTTATTATTGCTCTTTAGCTGTCCCAGCCAATAGCACCCACACACTCTCGCGGGATCTATAGCACCAGTAAACAGGACGTGCGCGAGATTTGCCGTCAGAGCCGGCGCCCACTTAGGAGTCTATTTGTAGGATTTGTGTACCATGTCGCACTCTAGTGGATCCAATGAGGATGAGCTATCTTCATTAATTAAATATCTTTGGCAGTGCTGAACCATGAACCCCCAGCTCGTGGCCGGAAACGCTCGGCCGGGAACGCCTCCGACGCGTCCCCGGTGGAGCGCGATACGTCATGTCCGTATTTTCCCTTAACATGGGAGTGAATGGGGGTTAGGAGCCGAAGAGCCGACTGAAGGTCGACTGAGGGCAGGACGTGACGTGGAACCTGTGGCGGTCGGTTACCCCAGCAACAGTGAGGCGCGAGCCGAGGAGGACGGTTTGAGTGTTTGGTTATTACATGGACATAAGTGACTTTCAAATAAACGACTACGACTTGTTGGATTTTGACATTTCGGGACTTTGTAGCAATAGGACTGGGTTGTGGGAGGAGGGTGGAGGAATATCTGCCGACGGCCTGTATAGGTCCGGTGGTGTTCTAAAACCTATCCGAACCCTGTCGGCTCAGCAAGATAGCAATAGCATGGCTACTAACGGAAGGAAAGGAGGGGGGGAAAGGGGTAAAACTTTAAATACACAAGAAAAGAGAAAGAACAGGTCTTCTGACAATGAGAGTGGAAGCGAGGAGAGTGGGAGGAAAAAGCAGTTTGTTGGCGAAGGTGAAATCAAGTTTGTGATAAAATTTAAGGATAGGAGTGATAAAGGATTGAACCCGCTAAAGCTGTCTGCTGACATCAAAGAAAAACTGGGAGATGTGCTAAATGTAAAGCTGATGATGAACGGGAACGTGCTAATATTCTGTAAAAGTGAAAGTCAGAGACGGAAAGCAATGCAAGTTAACACTTGTTAGGCAGGCCAATTGAATGCTTTATCCCTGGCGGAGGTTTGAAGAATGTCAAGGGGGTTATATATGCGAACCAAGATATCACAGAAAAGGCTATTGTGGAAAAAGCAATTGGAGAGAATGACGGTGAAGCAGTAGTGGAGGAAGCGAGGAGGTTTAAAAAGGAAGGAACTGCAGTGTTGCTAACCTTTAAAAGCGAAGTAAAAGTAATGCCAACGAGGGTGTATCTGGGATACATGAGTTACAGAGTAAAGGAATATATCCGGCCCCCAATGAGGTGCTACAAGTGTCAACGTTTCGGGCATGCAGCTGCTGCTTGCAGAGGAGACAGGAGATGTGGGAAGTGTGGAGGTAGCCATGAGTGTTCAGAGTGCAAAGCAAAGGAGGCTAAATGCTGTAATTGTGGGGGCAACCACAGTACATCATATAGGGGTTGTGAGCACCATCAAAGGGCCTCGGAAATTGAGAGAGTTAGAACAGGAGGGGAAATGTCTTATGCAGAGGCTGTAAGGAAAGTGAAGGAGGCAGGGGGCGCTGCCAAGGCAGCGAGAGAAGGGGAGTCGTCTGCTAAACCAGTGGGGAAGGAGGTTAGTGTCCAGGTAGTGGAGAAACATGCATTCTTGGCATTTATGACAGATGTCCTATGTGCAGTCACCTGCAGAGACCCAAAAGAAAAGTTGTCAAGGTCAAACGTCATGCAAATTGTGGTAGGAGCAGCAGAGAGGTTTTTGGGCGAGCCCCTACAGGTGGACCCCAACTACTTACACACATTCATGAGGGACCAGCAGATCAGGCAAGGACAGGCTAAAGTAGGAGAGAGAGAAAGGAGGTGCACTGACAGGAGCGAGATGGAAGAGGGAACTGAAGACTTTTTGGAGGATGATGATCATTAAATTGCTAATGTTTTATTTATTACAATGGAACGCAAGAAGTCTGATAGCAAATGGGCAGGAGTTTAAAAAGGTGGTAAAAAATCATTCTAATAAACCTGACATAAGTATACAGAAGACATGGCTGAGACCGTGTTTAGAGGTCAAGTATACAATACAAAAGGGTGGAAATTAAGACCTCACTAGAGTGTGTGGTATTGAGGGTATGGGAGAAGGATAAGTGGATAAATATTGTGAACTTTTATAACCCATGCTGTACACTAAACATAAGTGAGCTAGAGGAGGTTATGGAGCAAATAGGAACACCTGTGATATGGGTAGGGGATTTTAATTCACACAACCCACTCTGGGGCAGTAAGACGAGGGACAGTAATGGGAGCACGGTGGAGGAGTTTATGGACAGATATGGGTTGGTGTGTGTAAATAATGGGAGGCCAACGAGGTTCGATATCAGAACGGGGGCAGAGTCTTGTATAGATCTAACTATAGCATCCAGTGAGTTGGCAAGGGTGGGAGAATGGGATCTCCTGGACACAGGACAGCACAACACATTAGGCAGTTTCGGGAAAACACTGGGTGCTGAGGAGCAAGCAAGACCAGGGTTCTTTGATTACAGTAAGGCAGACTGGGGGAACTTTGTAGAAAAGTGCGACAGTACCCTAGACAGTGTGAATAGTAATGGAACAATAGATGAGTGGAATGATAGCCTGTGTGCAATGATATTGCAACAGGCACATGAGTGTATACCGGCTAAGAAATCCCCTAAAGAAAGAATAAGTGTCCCATGGTGGAATAAGGAATGTACAGCAGCAATACGTGAAAGAAATGTAGCATATAGAGTACTTAGAAGGAGCCTGACAGAGTATAATTCAATAGAATACAAAAGGTTGAGAGCTAGAGGTTTAGGAGTAGATACCTCAGTAGGGGAAATCTGGGCAGCAGTGCACCGGATGACAGGGGTGAAGAGGAGAAGGAAGATGCCAGTGTTAGAGGAGGATGGGGTGGTGGCCAAAAAGGATATAGAGAAAGCTAAAATGTGTGAGAGCAAGTTTAAGGCTGTGCACAGTGGAACAAATATTGGGGAATAAGGAAAAGGGGTGAAACATTAAGGCAACACATCTCCAAACTCAGAGTAAACGAGGAGAACACAGATGTGGTTAATTTGTACTTTTCTATGACAGAACTACGAAGGGCCATAAAGAATGGGGGGAAAACTGCACCAGGGAAAGATGGGCTAAGCTACCAGCTATTTAAGGGACTAGGAGATTTGGTGTTGGATGAGATACTGGCTCTCATAAATACGATATGGGAAGAAGGAACCCTTCCCGCAGCCTGGAAGCAAGCAGTCGTTGTCCCAATCATAAAGCCAGGGAAGGACCCTGCAAAGCCTGGATCATACAGGCCTATTGCCTTAACAGCAGTGTTATGCAAAATAATGGAGAGAATGGTGACTGACAGGCTAGTATATAAGCTGGAGAAGCAGGGGTGGTTCAATCCAGTGCAAAGTGGGTTCCGTAGAGGTAGGAGCACGATGGACGCAGTGATATCCCTGGACTCGGATATTAAGAAAGCCATGATAAATAAAGAAGGACTGGTAGCAATGTTTTTGGACATAGAAAAGGCCTATGATATGCTGTGGAAGGAGGGGTTAGCCATAAAATTATATGACGCAGGAATTCGAGGGCGCCTACTGAATTGGATTCAGGACTTTTTAAAGAACAGAGTTATACAGGTTAGAGTGGGAGAAGCATTATCAGATGGGACAGTTATTGAGAACGGAACACCGCAGGGAAGTGTAATCAGTCCGGTGTTATTTAATGTTATGATCAATGATATATTCCAGGAGGTAGGACCAGGCTTCGGGCTCTCTCTGTTCGCAGACGATGGAGCTGTGTGGAAAAGAGGGAGAGACATCAAGCGCATAATAAAGAAAATGCAGGGAGCTATAAATAAAATAACAGACTGGGGAAGCAGGTGGGGATTTAAAATATCAGTGGAAAAAAAAAAGTTGTGTTCGGCAACAAGAGGAACAAGGGGGAGGGCTTGACTATGTATGGGCAGGAAATAGAGAGGGTTAAGGATTTTAAATTATTAGGAGTACATTTTGATGAAAGGCTCACATGGAAAAAACATATTGACAGCATAATAGAGAAATGTGGAAAGATGATTAATATGATGAGGTGTCTATCTGGAAGCTCATGGGGTGCAGACCAAGTAACCCAAATCATGATATATAGAGCAATGGTGAGGTCAAGAATAGACTATGGATGTCTTTGTTATGGATCAGCAGCCAATACTCATTTGAAGAAACTAGATGCCATACAAGCTAAAGCTCTGAGAGTATGTTGTGGAGCCCTCCGAACAACCCCAATTCCGGCACTACAAATTGAGATGGGAGAGACACCACTGGGAATGAGGAGGCCAAAACTGGCCATGCAGTACATTAGTAAACTCAGAGGGTGCCTAGGGGAAAACCCAGCTAAAGTAGTGGTGCAAGATGCATGGGAGTGGGGAGGGGCAAAAAGAAAAAAGGAGTGTTTCATCTTCAAAATGAACAAAGAGATGGAGAAGCTGGAGTTGGGAGTGGTTGGGATGGCTCCTATAGTTCACTGGCCAGTGGTACCACCTTGTTATTACCAACCCCAGAGGTGGACCTAGGTCTACTCGAGGCAGTTAAAACACAGGACAGCGCGACATATAATAATATGGTAGAAGGAAGGCTAGAAAGCACCTGGGCACAGCATCTGCAGATATTTACAGATGGGGCCAAAGACCCTAAGTCAGGGAAGGCAGGTTTTGCTTATGTAATCCCAAACTTAGGGATGTCTAAGTGTAAAAGGCTGTTGGAAGGGGTGTCAGTGTTCACAACAGAGCTGATGGCCATAATTTGGGCACTGCAGTGGGTGGAGGAGGTGAAGCCAGGGCAGGTAGTTGTGTGCTCAGACTCTGCAGCTGTGCTTATGGCCATGGGGGAAGGAGGGCTGGGGGCCCGGTCAGACGCCAAAAGGTCTCTCAGAAAGGAGGTGGATATAGACCTAGCAATAGGAGCTTATGAATGTAGGTCCATCATTAAAAGAAAGGTAACGTCAGAGTGGCAGAAGCACTGGGAAAGGGAAAAGAAGGGAAGACACTACTTTAGTATCCAGGACAGTGTGAATAAAGGGCCGCAATACTTAGGGGCTGAGAGAAAACAGACAGTGACAATGACAAGACTGCGACTGGGACACTGTGGACTGGCCTGGGACTTGGCCAAAATGGGGAAACACCCAGACGGACTATGTGACACCTGTCATGAAGAACAGACTGTGAAACATGTAGGCCTACTCATGGAGTGCAGGCGGTTTGCAGAGGAGAGAAAGACTATGTTTGCTGCAGTGGCAAGTGAGCCCACAAGGGAAATAACTCTTAAGAGTCTCTTGAACCCGACAGAAAACCAGCCAAGGGCTGTGAAAGCAGTGCTCGAGTTCATTGCCGCTACTGGCCTTGGAGTATAGACAAACGACAAAGTGAGGACTTTTCCCGACCAGAGGGAGGCAGCAATGTGCCGCAAGGCATCTAGTCTGCCGGAAACCACACGAAGAAGAAGAAGAAGAAGAGCCGACTGTGTGAGGTCCGTGAAGTGAGCTGCATTAGCGTTTCCGGCCTGGGAGTTGGCTGCATTAAGCGGAGCTCCAGCCTTCAAAATAAAAGTCAACTAATGTTTATTTAAAAGACACAAATGTATTTTAAAAATATGTGTATGATGTATGTCTCTATACTAGTGTACTTCTAATTGTCCTAACACATTTTCCAGGTTCTTTCAGATTGAAATTCGTGATATGCGAGCTATTAAAGGCCACTTAACAAGTTAATTCCATTCTTTCTATTGTAATCCATAGAAGAGCTTCAATTGGTTGTTAACACAAGTAGGCTACATCTAATGAGGTCCAGTTACTTAAAGGGGAAGACCACCCATTTTCAATATTGAACTATGTCATTAATTTATACATTTATTGCATGTTCTATGCCTTTTTACATTTGAGTGATGTTTGCACTTTGGTACAAAGCATGTTGTACTTCATTTATACATTTATTGCATGTTCTATGCCTTTTTACATTTGAGTGATGTTTGCACTTTGGTACAAAGCATGTTGTACTTCATTTATACATTTATTGCATGTTCTATGCCTTTTTACATTTGAGTGTGTTTGCACTTGTTGGTACATTGCATGTTGCACCTTTAATTGAACAGTTTTGTGTGATTTGTGTTTGAATAATGTTTGCCATTATTAGCGCGCACACACACACATAGTAAATTGATCAAAACTGTGATTACTAAACTATTAAAGTAACCTTTCAGTCCAAATGTTATGTTTTCCTTTCCAGTGAAAGTGTACACTGTTATTGACAATGAGTAATAAAAGGGTATTTTTTTAACTTTAAATCGTCTGTATTTGTTTATTCTCTGCTAAGCCGTATAAAGAAGCGTGGTGTATAAAAATGACTAGAATCTGAAAATGTCACTATTTTGAGCGAGTGGCTGCACTGGAAAGCCAACAGAAATTGATTTTACACCTCTCCTGCTTAGCGGAGAGTGTGGAGTGATAGAGGAGGTCTCCCCGAACGCGTGCGTGTCTCCAAAGTGCCGACGCAAAGAGCCGTCTGCTCTCCAGCGCCAACTAGAGTTTGAAAATGCCTGAAAATGTCATTATTTTGAGCGAGTGGCTGCACTGGAAAGCCAACAGAAATTGATTTTACACCTCTCCTGCTTAGCGGAGAGTGTGGAGTGATAGAGGAGGTCTCCCCGAACGCGTGCGTGTCTCCAAAGTGCCGACGCAAAGAGCCGTCTGCTCTCCAGCGCCAACTAGAGTTTGAAAATGTCTGAAAATGTCACTATTTTGAGCGAGTGGCTGCACTGGAAAGCCAACAGAAATTGATTTTACACCTCTCCTGCTTAGCAGAGAGTGTGGAGTGATAGAGGAGGTCTCCCCGAACGCGTGTGTGTCTCCAAAGTGCCGACGCAAAGAGCCGTCTGCTCTCCAGCGCCAACTAGAGTTTGAAAATGCCTGAAAATGTCACTATTTTGAGCGAGTGGCTGCACTGGAAAGCCAATAGAAATTGATTTTACACCTCTCCTGCTTAGCGGAGAGTGTGGAGTGATAGAGGAGGTCTCCCTGAACGCGTGCGTGTCTCCAAAGTGCCGACGCAAAGAGCCGTCTGCTCTCCAGCGCCAACTAGAGTTTGAAAATGCCTGAAAATGTCACTATTTTGAGCGAGTGGCTGCACTGGAAAGCCAACAGAAATTGATTTTACACCTCTCCTGCTTAGCGGAGAGTGTGGAGTGATAGAGGAGGTCTCCCCGAACGCGTGCCTGTCTCCAAAGTGCCGACGCAAAGAGCCGTCTGCTCTCCAGCGCCAACTAGAGTTTGAAAATGCCTGAAAATGTCATTATTTTGAGCGAGTGGCTGCACTGGAAAGCCAACAGAAATTGATTTTACACCTCTCCTGCTTAGCGGAGAGTGTGGAGTGATAGAGGAGGTCTCCCTGAACGCGTGCGTGTCTCCAAAGTGCCGACGCAAAGAGCCGCCTCCTGTCCAGTGCCCAATTTGTAAAGGCTATGCACTCCAGTGAACTGCATTTATCCATTTATAATGTTTTTCTAATGTTAATAAAACTTTTTTTTTACCCAGAAACACAATTAGCATTGTGTGTGTTCGTTTTAATGCTTAATCTATATTTTGAATGTGCATATCATGGGACAATTACTCGTTTTTCAACATTTTTCAATTGCCTCAGGGGTACTCTTATTCTGAAGAGATCGGCACCGGAAGTCTTATTGCAGCTAACGCTAATGCAGCTGACTTCACATAGGCGCGCGAGACACGGAAGAGACTGGTTTACGAGTGCTGCTCACTTACTACACCTAGTTCATCTCTGCAACTTCTTTCAAATCATGATGTGGATAAAGATCAACACGTTGCTGGTGGTAACATTATGGACAAGCTCCTACAACACTTCTGTGTCAGGTAACGTTAAGTTGTGTTAGAGATTTGTCAAAAGAACAGCGCAGTAGTAGACAAACTAGCTTACGCTGCTACCCAGCTAGTAGCTCTGGTCCATACCCAGCTAGCAGCGACAAAGTGACAAACTGAACTATTAGCCTAAAAAACTTGAGCCAAATATCCCCAATGCGTTGCTCCAGCTACGACAGCAGTTTATTTCACTGTGTATCATATAATAGTAGGCCTATAGCGATGTTTAAATTAATTGCAATGTCTTGCATTGATTCCTTGGTTGCCAATGGACAAAAAATGCAGGATTTATTATTGTCTTATATTATTAAGGACTGGTCGCATCATCAAAGACCATAGGTTATCTGATATATCCGTCTGGTAAGAGACACTATTACATTTTCTATATGATAAATTAAACTTATCATATTAAAAAACGAAAAGCATTAATTAATCAATGATGTTTATAGAGCACATTAATTGAATTCCAGAGGCTACAGCCATTAACAGCTTGTTATCATGCAAGGTTTTACACACTGACAGACACACAACACAAGCCTATCCTATAGTTTCAAACCTGCAGAAAATACTTTTAAAACATGGCAATGAATAGTCACAATAGTGTGTAAATCCAGCATGATGTTAATTAACAAGGCATTTTGCCAAACTGGCGTTGATCCTGCCATATATTCAACGATAAGGTCTCTAAACTACTTGAATTCACTATGACGTGTTCTGTTAACATCATTGACGACTTAACCGTGTCAGGCACATTCGCCTATGATTTTTTTCGCCTACATGCATTTGGTCCTTTCGCATGGCACTTTTGCTGTGGAGGAGAGTCTTTTCACCTATCCTGTCTGGCCCATTCACCGCAGTTGAAGAGCCATTTCGCTTGCCCTAGATTTGTCCATGTTTGCATGACAGTGGTGTTACCTCACCTATCAAACGGTGACCATTACTCATGGCTATCCTATGCACGCCATAGAAATCACAATAATACAGATTAGAGCTAATGGAATCAGGTGCGTCCAAATAATTAAATGCTCTTTTTTTAATTTGCTCTCCTTTAGGGCTTGAGGAAGGGCGTTCCACATGTTGATGGTGTAGCAGGAGAACGAGTTATGAGCCTTGTTTAGTGTTAAATCTACGTTGATGATGATTAGTTGAGCTGCCTCTGGTGTTGTGATCGTGAACATCCTTGACCTTTAAGAAGTAGTTTGTCAGGTACATGGGAATCTTGGAGGTGTAGTGTATCTTGTACACCAGGGCGGGGTTGCACCAGCTGCTACTAAGTTATAACGTAGCCTAATTGTAACGTAAATGGCTTCTAAGTCAAGACTTACGCATTACTAAAATGTCAGGTGTTGCACCACACAAATTTGTTCTTACGTATCTCTAAGTAACAACTAAATATTTACACCACCCCTTGGGCAGCACTAAGTTTTTACTAAGTAACCTAACTTCACTACTAACGTGGCAGACAATATTATATCAGCTATTTAATTAATTCAACAATGAAACGACCCATCTGTTTAAAACATACATTAAGCCCTATACATTTCGGACATTTGAAAATAGCCGATCTACAAGCTCACGATGTGTCTGCTATTAATAGTATTTCTATATTGCAGGATTGATACTTTTTTAATTAATTTGAGTACTTTTCAACCACTGCATATACAGCACAACAGCGAATTGAACGGTGTGCTCTCTCCCCTGTGTCTCCAAATATGCGTTGCCCTGTATTACTTCACTACAGGGGAAAATGTATGAAGCCAATATAATTTGTGATACAATCCGTTTGCAGGGCAGTGCGCAGGAATGCGCTCACCCTGTGCACGCATATCAGTGACTTGTGTAGGCTACATGCCAGTGGAGAGACGGAGCTCTCTGTTGACAAAAGACGATACAAGCTTTATTTCCTTACGAGAAACAGTTCGTTTTCATTGGATTCGGGAGCTATGACGTCATTTTATGCGACTATACATTACTTTAGGAACAGTCTACGCATTACTAGTTACGTTATGCCTTAAGCAGTCGTGGTGCAACACCTGTTAGTAACTCTCTTAGTTACAAACTAACTAGTAGTTACTAAGCCTCTAGTAAGGACTTTACTCCCTAACTTAGGGCAGAACTTACGTTCTGGTGGTGCAACTGGCCCCAGGCCCATTGCAAGATGCTGTACTCTGTCAGCTACTTTGAGCCATCCCACGCTTTCGTGGTGATGATCGGTAAGGTGGGTCAGAGGAGGGAGACCAAGCACAACCCTAATTAGTTTGTTTTGGGCTGTTTGGAGCTTTAACTTTAAGGCAGCTGGGGCGTCGCGATACCAGACAAGGACTCTGTAATCAATGAGGGGCCCAATAAGAGCACCTCCTAGTGTCTTTCGGGATTTAATATTGATCAGCGGGGCAACCCTTTGCAAGAAGCGAATTCGTTGGTTGACTTTATTGATTACCTTGGTGGTCATTTTTTCACTGGATAGGTTAGCCTCCAGGATGCAACCCAGGTAGCAGATGTAGTTTTTTTTTTCTATCACAGTGTCACCTACTTTAATTGTGAAGTTCTCAACTAGGCTAAGTTTCTGACTAGATCCAAAGAGGATACATTCAGTTTTGCCGAGGTGAATTGAGAGTCTGTTGTCATTGAGCCAGGTGCAGATCCTGTTAAGTTCACAGTTAAGGGCCTTTTCAACCTGCGATATGTCTCTGCCTGAGACTAGGAGAGCCGAGTCATCCGCGAACAGAAACAGATTGCAGTCACAAGCAGATGACATGTCGTTTACGTATATTAAGAACAACAGTGGTCCTAGTATACTCCCTTGAGGTACTCCACAGTTAACTGGGAGGGGGGGGGGGACAGGGTTCCGTTGACTTCCACCATCTGTTCCCTCCCCACCAAGTAAGAGTGCATTCATCTCACTGCTGTGCTATCAAGACCAATAGCTTTGAGTTTTTCAATCAGAATAGAATGATCGACGGTGTCAAATGCCTTCTGGGGGTCCAGCATGACCATGCCACAATATTTGCCATCGTGAATTTCACGTTTGATGTAATCATTCAAATAGATGAGGCATGTATCTGTGGAATGGGACTCTCTGAAGCCAGACTGGAACTCGTAGATCAGTTTATTCTCTTCAAGATATTTAGCCATCTGTTCATAGACAATTTTTTCCATTACCTTAGAGATGGAACTAAGGATTGAGATTGGCCTGTAGTTACCAGGGTCAAGTTTACTGCCTTTTTTGTGCAGGGGGGTTACCTTAGCTAATTTGAAGTCCTGGGGGACATAACCCTGCTTGATAGATAGATTAATAATATGGGTAAGATTGGGGCAATGGTGGCAGCTGAGTCTATGAGAAATTTGGGGGCGATTTTATCATGGCCAGCGGCCTTGAATTGAGGTAGGGTGCGCAGTTTTTTAAACACTTCATCAGTTGTCACCGTGGCAAGTTTAAAATTGTCTTTGCATACCCCAAGGTTGCTGTAGAATTTCAAGATGTGCCTAACACCAAACAGCCCAGATGGAGCGGGCAGTTTATTGACCAGATTTTTGGCCATGGAGGTGAAGTAGATGTTGAGATTTTTGGCTACATCAAGACTGTCAGTGAGGAGGATTATGGGAGTTTGAATGGATATGTTGCTGGCTATGGATCTAAGTTTAGCACCACAGCCTAGCTGGGTTTTAAATAGCTTCCATAGGTCTCGTGGTTTGTGGATGTTTTCCTCAACTTTCTCATCCAAGTAGTGTTTTTTGGCAGAAAGGATTAAGGAGGTTGTCCGATTTCTCAGTTTATTAGCCTCTAAAAAACGGACTATTTCTAATTTGGCTTCAAGGTGTTTATTGGGGCCTTTTTTTAGTTTGTGATTATATTTGCGTTTCTCAGAGTATTTTTTGTCTCTGAGTTTCATTGATTCACAGATTTCCGAATTCCACCATGGCTGTGAGCGGGCTTTAACCCTGACCCTACGCAAAGGAGCCACTTCGTCTAGGGTAGTGTTGAAAATGGATTTAAAGCCCAGCCAGGCTTCATCGACCTGAGTGCTAGCTAGTACTGGGGACCAGTCAGATTTCTCCAGTTTGTGATTAAAGGCTTCACTAGAGTAGGTTTTGAGGTTTCTAGCTTCAACTGTTTTGTGGCCGTCAGCTTTGGACTTATGTATTTTACGGGTGCAGTAAATGATGTCATGGTCGCTTAGGCCACCACATTCAATAATCCCACTCGCTCAGACTTAAGATTTGTCTGTGGTTACAATGAGATCTATGGTGGTTTGAGAGTTATCTGTAACCCTAGCAGTGATGTTAATAGGTTTTTAATGTAATGAGTCCCGGGACCCAAGAAGGGTCTTTCGGATGAGTCCCAGGGATATTTTATGGGTCCCACAAAAATTCAACGCGTCATGTCATTTTTGAAGTGCAGCATTTAACTTGAATTGGTTATTATATGGTTATTTACATTGTTTATCTTACAAAATACATACAAAAACGAATGAAACAATTAAACTATAATAGTACCTTGAGATGAAGAAGCACTAGGGATGGAGCTCGTTAATTTTTATTGATAATGAGCACCTTATCGATGTTGCTTATCAAGCCGGGCTTTTATCAAGCCCACTATTGAGCTTTTTTCTGTTATTTTGTGGAAAGACATGATGAGACACTAATATATATATATATATATATATAATTACAGTACTATTCATGAATTAATAATAATAGCCTACTGTAAAACTATACTATAAACTATAGGCTAACATTTCCATGTCTCTCCTTTTTTTTATTTTATTTTTTTACAGTAAATGCATATCTATTTTTTCCATTAAATACATTTGACCAGGGCCTTCAAATACAGTACTTTAACAGACAGAAGGCAAGTCAACCTTTTTATTTTTGGAAAATATTTGAAGAAACTAAATGTGTACCGTCTCTTTAACAGTGTAATTTATAATGCATAGTACGACGGTGTCACGCAACAAAAAAATACCCAATCAACAAGCTCAAACCGTGTCTGCTCGCACCGCGTTGTTATCTTGTACATCTGCTATTTTCGGAAGACTGAGAAGAAGTCGCGCTAGCAACGCTACGGATTCATTCGCACGGAGCGATACATTATAACTCTATGGCAGTGATTTTGAGTGTCCCAAACGGATTATTATCGATGGAATCATTCATATTTTCAAGCACCACGTACTTTGGGTGGAAGAGAACGGTTGTCGCGCTGCTTCAACAGCCCGCGTTGGAGTTGTTTCAACTCGTCTCAGACTACGCTCTGGTCCATAGCGTTAGTGGAGGAGAACTCCACTAACGCTATGGACCAGAGCTAGTCGCAGACGTGCGAAGTTATTGATTGCACTTGGGTCTTATGTGATGCACTATGGACAAGTGCTTGGCTCCGTCTGCATTGTCGAAGTGTTCCCTGATGTAACAACCGTGCTGCATATAGCCCATTGTATTTAGCATACATATACATACCTTGTGTTGTGGCATATCTTTTTTTTATTCATACGGCGGAGCGCGGGCCGCGTGGACTAAAACCGAAAATGAAACTATTTTACTTTTTCCATCGCGTCGCACGTTGTGCCCCGTCCGCGCGTCGGCGATTTTATAACCTTTTCTGTCAAGTCTTGTAACTAAAACCTGTATATAGCAGCACTCAATCACTGCGATTTGAGAGTTGAGACGTGACGTGAGTTTACAGAATCACTGTACACGATCTGACTACCCTTCCTCTTCTGGTTTGTTCACACAGCTGTTTGTGTCTGAAAAGCCCAAGTAGCTAGCCTACGTTACTATGGTAAATTGGTAACCCGACAGTGCAGATCTAAAAGCTCAGAACGCGTCGCGGATGCAATGTGTTGTGAGCTTGTAGATCTGCTCCTTTGAAAGCCAGACCCGCTGTGCTGTACGGAGACGTATAACTCGGGCAGTCAGGCTGTACAGTGGAGAGGCGACTTTTGGGAAGATGATTGCAATATTTTGGCTTATCGCCGAATCTTAATTAATAGATACGGGGGTGCGGTAATTACCGCAGTACCGGCGGTAAATGGGAAGACGGTAATCGCGGTAACAAAATGTCCATACCGCCCCAGGCCTACTCACTTTGGGCTTATCAAGTGGTCCATGGTCGGTTCTCAAAGTGAGGTCGGGGACCCTCAGAGGGACACTTTGGGCTTATCAAGTGGTCCATGGTCGGTTCTCAAAGTGAGGTCGGGGGACCCTCAGAGGGACACTGTGGGCTTATCAAGTGGTCCATGGCCGGTTCTCAAAGTGAGGTCGGGGGGCCCACAGTGTCCCTCTGAGGGGACACGGCACAGACCGTGTACACGAAGGGCAGGAGCAAGTGTTCAAGTCCCATAGAATCTATGGGAAATGTCACCAGTAGTTTTACATGAACCCTCAGAGGGACACTGTGGGCTTTTCAAGTGGTCCATGGTCGGTTCTCAAAGTGAGGTCGGGGACCCTCAGAGGGACACTGTGGGCTTATCAAGTGGTCCATGGTCGGTTCTCAAAGTGAGGTCGGGGGACCCTCAGAGGGACAGTGGGCTTATCAAGTGGTCCATGGTCAGTTCTCAAAGTGAGGTCGGGGGACCCTCAGAGGGACACTGTGGGCTTATCAAGTGGTCCATGGTCGGTTCTCAAAGTGAGGTCGAGGGACCCTCAGAGGGACACCGTGGGCTTATCAAGTGGTCCATGGTCGGTTCTCAAAGTGAGGTCGGGGGACCCTCAGAGGGACACTGTGGGCTTATCAAGTGGTCCATGGTCGGTTGTCAAAGTGAGGTACATCCTCAAAGTCCCTCCTTCCCAAACAAAGACGAACCAACCAAGGGTGCACAAGGCAGCGGTGTGCGATGGACTAGAAATATCCATTTCAAACTATTGGTCATGTACACACAAACTAAGGCTCCTGTACACAGTGTTTGGTCTCAATTGTGTGAGCAGCTAAAGGGCAGACAATGGCCTAGAACAACCTAATGGTGCCTATTAAGACTCTAGTACACCCTTTGGCCTCGACAAGCCTGATCATCCTACTATAGCTAGTACCCCCCTCACCAACTTTGTGCTCCCACTTGATAAGCCCACAGTGTCCCTCTGAGGGTCCCCCGACCTCACTTTGAGAACCGACCATGGACCACTTGATAAGCCCACGGTGTCCCTCTGAGGGTCCCTCGACCTCACTTTGAGAACCGACCATGGACCACTTGATAAGCCCACAGTGTCCCTCTGAGGGTCCCCCGACCTCACTTTGAGAACTGACCATGGACCACTTGATAAGCCCACAGTGTCCCTCTGAGGGTTCATGTAAAACTACTGGTGACTTTGTACACGCCTGTGTACATTTCCCATAGATTCTATGGGACTTGAACACTTGCTCCTGCCCTTCGTGTACACGGTCTGTGCCGTGTCCCCTCAGAGGGACACTGTGGGCCCCCCGACCTCACTTTGAGAACCGACCATGGACCACTTGATAAGCCTGCAGTGTCCCTCTGAGGGTTCATGTAAAACTACTGGTGACTTTGTACACGCCTGTGTACATTTCCCATAGATTCTATGGGACTTGAACACTTGCTCCTGCCCTTCGTGTACACGGTCTGTGCCGTGTCCCCTCAGAGGGACACTGTGGGCCCCCCGACCTCACTTTGAGAACCGACCATGGACCACTTGATAAGCCCACAGTGTCCCTCTGAGGGTCCCCCGACCTCACTTTGAGAACCGACCATGGACCACTTGATAAGCCCACAGTGTCCCTCTGAGGGTCCCCCGACCTCACTTTGAGAACCGACCATGGACCACTTGATAAGCCCACAGTGTCCCTCTGAGGGTCCCCCGACCTCACTTTGAGAACCGACCATGGACCACTTGATAAGCCCACAGTGTCCCTCTGAGGGTCCCCCGACCTCACTTTGAGAACCGACCATGGACCACTTGATAAGCCCACAGTGTCCTTCTGAGGGTCCCCCGACCTCACTTTGAGAACCGACCATGGACCACTTGATAAGCCCACAGTGTCCCTCTGAGGGTCCCCCGACCTCACTTTGAGAACCGACCATGGACCACTTGATAAGCCCACAGTGTCCCTCTGAGGGTCCCCCGACCTCACTTTGAGAACCGACCATGGACCACTTGATAAGCCCACAGTGTCCCTCTGAGGGTTCATGTAAAACTACTGGTGACTTTGTACACGCCTGTGTACATTTCCCATAGATTCTATGGGACTTGAACACTTGCTCCTGCCCTTCGTGTACACGGTCTGTGCCGTGTCCCCTCAGAGGGACACTGTGGGCCCCCCGAGCTCACTTTGAGAACCGACCATGGACCACTTGATAAGCCCACAGTGTCCCTCTGAGGGTCCCCCGACCTCACTTTGAGAACCGACCATGGACCACTTGATAAGCCCACAGTGTCCCTCTGAGGGTCCCCCCACCTCACTTTGAGAACCGACCATGGACCACTTGATAAGCCCACAGTGTCCCTCTGAGGGTCCCCCGACCTCACTTTGAGAACCACCACGGACCACTTGATAAGCCCACAGTGTCCCTCTGAGGGTCCCCCGACCTCACTTTGAGAACCACCACGGACCACTTGATAAGCCCACAGTGTCCCTCAGAGGGTCCCCCGACCTCACTTTGAGAACCGACCACGGACCACTTGATAAGCCCACAGTGTCCCTCTGAGGGTCCCCCGACCTCACTTTGAGAACCGACCACGGACCACTTGATAAGCCCACAGTGTCCCTCTGAGGGTCCCCCGACCTCACTTTGAGAACCGACCACGGACCACTTGATAAGCCCACAGTGTCCCTCTGAGGGTCCCCCGACCTCACTTTGAGAACCACCACGGACCACTTGATAAGCCCACAATGTCCCTCTGAGGGTTCATGTAAAACTACTGGTCGTGAACACCAACTAGGGCCTGTGTACATATGGCTCTCTGCTGCCCCCCATTGAGAAACTATAGGCGGCACAGACCGTGTACACAAAGGGCAGAGCAAGTGTTCAAGTCCCATAGAATCTATGGGAAATGTACAAAGTCGTGTACAAAGTCACCGGTTGGTACACGAGCCATAGTTTTTTCCATTGTAGCTCCCTACAGTGTACACAACTTTGATTATTACCCATATGCTGGTGAAATTGGCTTGGCAATCCTTTCTGTTTTTATACTGTCATCATCAGTATCCACAAGCAACCCCCCTGGTTGCTTGTTTCTCTCTCAAAAACAAAACCTGGCAACATTGGGTGATCAGACTCAGAGGAGATGTGTTTATCTTAGCACAGGACGCCAACAAGCAGGCTGCAGTGGACACATGCTGCTCATGATTAAATGCATTTATTTCCATTATTCCAAAAATAGACGCAAAATAGACGATTCCACGGAAAATAAAATAGACGCTTCACGGACATTTTTTAGCGCTTCTTCAGCAGCCTTTGATTTTAGCACTTTTGCGGGAATAGCATGGTGCCCTGTCCTTCAGCACGTAAAGCGTGTGCATTAATCTGGCCGTTCTTTGGCATTATGTGAGTTTGTATGCCTCTTAGATTAGCTCACACAGCCACCACTAGCTGCAGTTCGTTGTGTGTGTGTGTGAGAGAGTCAGAGTGTGTGTGGAGGGACGAGGGAGGGAGGGACGGACGGACGGGGAGAGAGAGAGAGAGAGAGAGATAGACGGAACACTATGCCCCGTTCAGCTCGCATCGTTGTTTTTGTTCAGATGAACTGTAATGAGATGGAGTTATTTATTTGAGCGAGCGGACCTGTTGTTGTCGAGAGTTAAATAAAAGAAAGAGAAAATAAGCCACCACAGCTCGGGAACGCTCCAGCTTGCATGGCCGTACCAAACTGTAAAACGTAGTATCGATACTACCGATACTACGGAAAAGTCGTATTGTACCGAATGGATTTTTTCAGTATCGGTATTTATCGATATACCGATATTTTTGACAACACTACATATACGTATACTTTACATTTTCCAAATATTTTATTATTTAACATTGTGGACAAAATATACAATTTTACATCGAGGTGCCCACTCTTGCTTAGTGCCCGCTCTTCTCGTGTCCGCCAGGACACTACATTCTAAATGCCAAGTGGTGGTCTACCATGTGATTTTAATGCTACAGTACTTCCACCATTGTGTTACTTGTAAAGTAAACAGCACTATAGTGTTGTTTTTATTCATAATATATATATATATATATATATACACACACACACACACACACACACACACACACACACACACACACACACACACACTCACACAAATACATACATACCAGTAAGACTCCCTAATCGGGAGATAAGCCAAAAGTTTGTTTTACCAATTATCAAGACATACGGGCAGTTGACAGTTTGCCATGGTTACTCATTGAAGTTGAATCTCCATATATGGAGATAACCTACGCATCACACTAAGTCTGACCTCACCAGCCCATATTTGGGCATGAGCAACTTATGTCTCCATATATGGAGATATGATGACATCACACAGTCCTCAGCCGATGATGTGGTGTGATGTCATACAATACACAAACGAGCCCTACAGTATAAAGGGGCAATTCTTGCCAGGAAAGAAGCATTTCTTCGACTCAGACCTTATCGCCAGGGTTGGCTTATAGCAGCTGTCGGTAGGACCATATATGGATTCTGTTAGTGTGGATCTCCTAACAGGGCATCATCTGGGATACAATCCCTTTTATGCCCATATATGGAGATCCCTAACAGAATCCCTTTCATGCCCATATATGGAGATCCCTAACAGAATCCCTTTTATGACCATATATGGAGATCCCTAACAGCATCCCTTTTATGCCCATATATGGAGATCACTAACAGCTAACAGAATCCCTTTTATGCCCATATATGGAGATCCCTAACAGAATCCCTTTTATGCCCATATATGGAGATCCCTAACAGAATCCCTTTTATGCCCATATATGGAGATCCCTAACAGAATCCCTTTTATGCCCATATATGGAGATCCCTAACAGAATCCCTTTTATGCCCATATATGGAGATCCCTAACAGAATCCCTTGTATGCCCATATATGGAGATCCCTAACAGAATCCCTTGTATGCCCATATATGGAGATCCCTAACAGAATCCCTTTTATGCCCATATATTATGGAGAAATCCCTGCTCTGAGTATCTGACATCAGTGTGATGTCACCTGTTTATGCCCATATATGGAGATCCCTGCTCTGCGTATCTGGTTGCTATGGTAAACAGTTGGTTGCTAGGGGGAAAAAACATGGTTGCTATGGTAAACAGTTGGTTGCTAGGGTAAACAGTTGGTTGCTTGGGTAAAACCATGGTTGCTAAGGTGGTTGCTAACGTACACTAACAGACCAGCAACAACAGACTGTTGCCACAGCAACGTACACAAAGGTTTGTGTACACATGTGGTGTGATGTCATACTGATGCGGAGATATGAGCAGGGCAAAGGTGTGACGTGTGACGGACGGATACATATTAGTGCTCCTTATATTTTGTTGGGTGCTCCTAATATTTTTCTGGCGCTCCGACGACTTTAAACTGGTAGCACCAGTGCTACCAAGTAAAATTGTTCATTTTGAGCCCTGGTTGCTGGGTCCCAGGGACGCGTGAGTGATGTTGTTGCCATCATAGTCCATGTTAGAAATAATTTGCGCCACGTCGCGGTAAGAACAAACATTTAAAGACCATGGACACCACCATTGTTAATGGGTGGCTGTATCCTACTTTACCCTACCTTATAACAAATAAAATCTGTGTATAATTGAACAGGCTTAGTAAAACAATGGAAACAATAATAATAGTGCCACGGCCGCCGCCATATTGCGGGGTCGGCGACTTGGCATAACCGAATTATTTAGGGCACATGTTTTTGTGTAATGCACAGGGTTCCCATAGACTGAGCCCTGCCGCCCCACAATGCACTGTGCTGCGGCTGCTGTCTCGCGCTTTGAGCACGCACATGCACTATGCACACTGCAGGCATTTCTCTGGGCAGGAGGCAACGAACACAGCTAGCCGTAGCCACCTGTTGCTGAGCAAACGCAACAGAGCCGTCCATAGCAGAACCACAGGCTAAAAAAAAAAAAATCGTACAAATGTCCACAGCCTTGTCACCAGAGAACAAATTATGAAAAAATCTATAAAGTTGTTTATGAAGAGAATATACGATAAAATAAACACATTATTTTATTGATTCCGATAAATAACAAGAATTGACACATTGTCAATACATAAGCTGGTCACATTTGGGTTAAAAAGGCGGGGACGTTTAACAATGTTACCATAATGCTTTGAATGAGCATGACAAAGTGAACATATAACTGACTGACTATATTGTGGGATGAAATCTGCAGTAGACGGCTGTGAATTGCTGTAAGTGGCAAAGTACCGGATTTGAAAAGTACTTTTGAAGTAAAAGTAAAAGTATTTTACCGTATGTTTCTGTGCAAAGCCAATAGAATTTGAAGGATATTAAATTGAAGTAGGACTGTCATCTAAGGGGTAGCCTACTGTCATTTTAAAAAGTAATCTTACAATACTAGTTAATATGTTTATGATGTCATTGTGAGAATGTGCTATAGTGTTGTAGTCGAGTCCACCTAAAGTGTCCAAGTCAAGTCCAAGTCCTAGGGGGTTCGAGTCCGTTTTGTCTTATTAAAAAAAAGGACAAATAAGACTTGGACTTGGACTATATGTAGTACAATATCCCAAATCACAGACGATAATTATCCAGTCTAATATCATGATATGGATACAAAAATAATATGAATTAAAAAAGAATTATAGATTATAGGTCTACTACTGTAATCTATAACATTTTTAAACATTGCTGTTATAGCTGTGTCATTGTAATAAAGCTGCATGATTATGGCAAAACTTATATTATCAAACAAAATCTTATTTTAATATTTTTTAATAAAAGCTAAAATAAATAAATAAGGTTTCCCTATTCAAACACATAGCAGTACGTGCTAGAGCTTAGAAATTCAGCCCGAGCCCGACGGGACCCGACGGGTCGGCGCGGCGCGGGCTGGGCCGGGCTCAAATTTCCATGTATATGACGGGCTATGGGTCGGGTCGGGCTTTTATAATCCGGTAGGCAAGCGCAGCGCAGTATCATGATGTCTCTGTGACTGTGTAAACTGCGCGCTCATGACTCTATGGCTGCACCGCTGCGCTGTTTCGCAACTTGACAGTTGAGCGTGAGTGTGTGTGTGCGTGCGCTGTGTGTGTGCGTGTGGCTGGCTGCTCGCTGCTGTGGCGTGTGCAGTGCATGCATGCGCTGCCAGCGCTGGTCGAGCAGAGCAGAGCGGAGGACATCGTTGAAACAGTCCACAGACACTTTTTGTATCCTAATAATCATAATAGACGTTGTGTGAACGTTGTAGCTATAATAGCCTGTGCGCCTGCTGTCTGATTTAGCGGCGGCCGTCTGCTGTGTTTTCCAGCAAGGCTTTTTGATTGATTGAAGAATTAGGCTCCGATGTTTATTTGTTCCATAATTAGCACGGTACTTGCTACAATGTCTTATATAGGTCTATATAAAGACAGTTGGAAAAGGACTCTGTTCTTAACAAATCACCATATGAGAAAAAAGGCTGCTGCAGCAATTAAGCTTGTTTATAATGTCGGGCTGCGCGCTGTGTCGGTCTCCAATTGTCAATTATGTATCGGGCTTTGGGCCGGGCTCGGGCTGCCGTTCTGTGGGGGTGGGTTGGGCCGGGCTCATTTTTTTAGGCCCGATCTAAGCTCTAGTACGTGCATGTCTGCATTTCATTGTTTAAGGTGAGAAATGTACCTTATGTCATTAGTCTGATGCCTTCAAGTATATGCAAAGCAAAAAAATACCCCATGTTACTGCTTCAAGTTGTTTTGATTCGTTTTAACCTCTCTACAGAGACTTACAATGTTACACTTCTCTCTATTGATCAGTGCACTTAAAACGTTCGGGCGAGGCTTAACGAGTTGTAATAGGCTACACCTGGAAAGACAAAAAGAGAAAAGACGTCAATTCTTAATCCAGCGGTACGGGTGGATTAATGATCACAAAGGCTGTTTTTGGAATTGGAAGCTGTGTAGGCCTACTGTTTAAATAAGGACTTATTTATTTGGGAACACTGCAGGCTGCAGGTAAGAGGAAAGCAGACAGAGAGAGTTGTCTGTTGGCGAAAAAAGAACTTTTGGGAACTTGCTTGCTGCTGCTGCTGCTGAGCGGAGGCAGTGGCGTCAGTTCAGAAAAAGGTAAGGTATGGCAACATGACGGTGTCGGTGTCGCGCGCGTGCAAGACACCACTCATGTTGCCAACAAGCACGATGAAAAGTACATTTTTATTATTTCCCCCTGCAGCCAAGGTATGGCAGCTGCATACCCCTGCCATACCCAATTGACGCCCCTGAGCGGAGGGGCTCTGCGTGTGTGCCTGTGTGTGTGTGCGTGCGTGCGTGCGACTGTGTGCCTATCAGATGCGCATCAGATAATTCAGATATGCTCCAGCGCAACATTAATAGGCTATATACCATTAAAACCAAAGTAATGAGCCTGTTTTGAAAATGTAGCAGAGTAAAAGTACAGATACTTGTGTTAAAATGTAACGGATAAAAGTAAAAAGTACTCAGACAAATAACTACTCAGTAAAGTACAAAGTACTGAAAAAAGTACTTTGTTACAGTAACAAAGTATTTGTACTTCGTTACTTCCCATCTACATCTACAGTGCAGTATTGATACTTTTACGATACTTTTACTTAAGTAAAACATTTGAGTACTTTTTCCAACAGCTAATTTTCCCCATAGCCTGGAGGAGCGGTTCTTTCCCCCCATTGTCTAGAAGGGCACTCCTGGGGTACTGTCCTGCGATTGGCCCTTAGCTCTACCATGTGACATCAATAGCCTATCCAGAAGAGGTAATCAATGGTCGTCAAAGAAAATGAGCTGATTACCGAAGCTGGTGGCCCAGCTTAAAAACATAATTATATAGGCCTATTTCTCATAATAACACTGCAACATGTTGGTATCAGAGATTGCGTTAGACCGGGAATTGCCGGATTTGACCGATTTTTTTATGGCCAAGACCGAAAAATAAAATTCCTCCCGGACATCCTGACCGATTGAAAAACCAATGGTCATTTATTATTATCGCCGTCTGCTCCTCATGCGCAGGCTGCCTGCCTCTCTCTCTCTCTCTCTCTCTCTCTCTCTCTCTCTCTCTCTCTCTCTCGCTCGCTCTTTCTCTCTCGCTCGCTCGCTCGCTCGCCCGCGCGCTCCCCCGTTCTCTCTCTCTCTTTCTCTCTCGCTCGCTCGTTTCAGTGTCAGTTTGCGATGCACGCACAGCATGTAAAGCCATGGGAATTAAGGAATGCATGCACGGTCAGCAATCAACCCATAAACAAACATTATACACTTGATTGAAGTTATGAGGAGAGGAGATGGAGTGGAGACAGTAGGAAGAACAAAGCCTTTTCAACTCTCCCAAAGTTGCATAACATGGACGCACTGTCACCACTCGACAGTGAGTATTGGATTAATTGCTGGCCAGATGAGTCTATCAACCTTTTCATTATTCTGAAGTCAAGACATGGTATTGTATTGTTGGCAATGATGCAACAGAAAGACGTAGTGAAAGCAGTGTGCGTGTGCCACATGCAGACAGCCTGCGCGAACAGCGCGATTAGTCCAATATAATTAATTAATTCCCTTATGCAAGATTGAAACGTTTTTTTCTTTTTAGCCTATTTTCATTCAATTCGTTTTCAGTCCCAACTATGCAGTAGGCCTAATACTTTAACTGTTGCTATTGGCTGTTTGTGCACCTGCTTGTAATGTATGCATTAAAATGATTATGTCCGGTATATTCTTCAGATGTCCGGTAAATTTTAATCATGCCGGTCACGGTGACCGGCAGTTAAAAATCCTAGCGCAATCACTGGTTGGTATATGTTATTTACAATCCACAAGCATTGGGTATTTGGGGAGTTGATCTACAAGCTCACAACACGTCGCTATGCGCCATGTTGAGAGCTTGTAGATCGGCTATTATTTATTGCTCCAAAAGCCAGTGCTCTGAGCGTTTTAACTGTGTGACAGCGATGACGCAACCAGATGGTGACGGAGTAGTGTCCGAAATGCGCTGATGAGTTCACTACTGTAGTACACTACATCTGGATCCCTCATTTAGGGTTAGGGAATAGGGAACGTGTTCCGCATTCCGGACGAGGACGGGCCTCCATTCCGAAACACCACCATTCCGAAGATTGACTTCCATTATTCGGAATGGTGGGGTTTTCCATTGTTCTATAAGACCCCACCATTCCGAAAATCAGAAACACCACCATTCCGAATAATGGAAGTCAATCTTCGGAATGGTGGGGTTTCGGAATGGAGTCTGTGCACTACACGAAAACACGTGCCCTAAATAATTTTGTTCCATAAGGAAAATGTACTTACATTCTTTACTTAAAGGCCCTCTGACACGCCCCAAAATTATAATAGTATGATACAGTAGGTCATGTGGTCTCTCTGAAAACGCTCTGAAATAGTCTGAAACTCATGTCACAGTGTAATCTGCCCCTCGTCCCCCAACAACAGCTGACCTGTACAGTAAGTAGTACAGTCAATTAATTTGATTGGCTTATAATTGCGCATTCTCACAATGACATCATAAACATATTAACTAATAGTTTAAGATTACTTTTAAAGTAGCCTCGGAGTAAAGTAGCCTTCAACTGCGATGCTCTATTGCCAGAGACTCGCGGAGAGATTCGCCGCGCCCGCCCATCTGCCTACACAAACTGTCAGCGTTAGCTCAGAGTGCTTTTGAAGTGATCCCTTTAGATGGCAGTCCTACTTTAAGTAAAAGTATAAATACTGCAATGTACATTTACTATATTACAAGTAGAAGTCCGGTATTAACCTCGCCTACCAGGCTTTCTGGGGGAAAGCCTGGGGTAGTGTTCGTTCACAACAGGCCGTTTGGTTTCCGCCCAACGCGCGGAAACCACTAGAAGAAGCGGCGGCGCTTTGATTTGGTTCCCTCCGTTTGTTTCCCCAATCCCTATTAAAATGCTTGAGTAGCCTAGTGTAGTCTTGCCAGTCACTAACAGTTGGACTAAAAGATGCATATACCAAACAAATTTTTCTAAAGCAAAACTACTCCGCATCAAGGAGTTTATTAGGGAGGACCTAAAAGTATGTCCTTGAGCGCAGGGGAATTATTTTGGGTTAAAACTGTTTGGGTTAAAATTGTAGTCTTTGAGTACTACAACATGACGTGTTGTGGTTTCCGCTCCAGACCGGTTACAAGCCCGAAAAGTGAAGTGATCCCAGACTAGTCCGGTATTAAAAAAGTACTTGAGTAAGCTATCAAATCTATAAAAATATTTTTTTTTAAATAGCAGATCTACAAGCTCACAATGTGAGCTATTTTCAAATGGCCAAAATGCATATAGGCAGTTGAAGTGGTTTTGTATAGGCTAAATCAAAATCTAAAGTAAGTACAAAGTAAGTTTTGAAATAAATGTAGTGGAGTAAGAGTTTGGATCTGAGATGTAGTGGAGTAGAAGTAAAAGTATTGGAAATTGGATTTACTCGAGTAAAGTACACAAAGTCTAAGTACTTAAATACATTTACTTAAATAATGTTACTTTACCTCACTGGTCTTTATTTTATTTCACTTTATTTATTTGTTTAGGTGCTATTTCATTTTGCATACACTTTGCACTGTTCTATGTCTGCATATAGTGCAAATGTTAAAGGGTTAGGGTTAACACAAGTTAAATGCTGCACTTTGTCAAAACTTGACTCGTTGAATTCATACAATGTCCCTGGTACCCATCTGAAAGACCCTTTAGTGGGAGAAATATGTGAAAAAGGTGTTCACTTCCGGCAGAAAGCGTGAAAACTTGCACCTACGGGTATTTTTGTGCGCTGAATTCAAAAATTTACGGTTTAGCCTATTTTTGTTACATATTTCTCCCACTACTTCTTGAGTCACGAGACTCATTACATTAAAAACCTAGCAACATCACTGGGTTAGGTTAATGTATGTGCCGTTAGTTTTTATTGATCAATGTCTGACAGTTTTTTACAATGGGTTGTCCTACTAAATTACTTTCGCAGTCCTAGACTGACAATTGTTTATTAGGGATGTTCCCAGCGGTTAATTTCACTGGCATGTACACAAAAATGTTTAAACCGAATATTTGAATGTCCGAAAATTAATGAATTCATTCATTTATTGAAATGAACACCCAGAAAATAGCCAAAATCGAGCACATTTCGATCTATTAGGGCAAACCTCATTTGAAAATAATATCAAGAGTATATGAAAGCTTTTTAAAATTTTTTATACTAATTGGAATCTTGCTCAAATAATGAATTACATCATGCTAGTGAAAACATGCAATCTAGGTCAAACAAATGAAGTCCAGCGCAGCTGGTGTGACTGGACTCACGCTAGTAGGTGGACCACTAACCAGCTCAGCTGTCCTCAAAGTTACAATAACCATAATCTTTTTATGGTATTACATTATCGTTCAACTTAATGATTACCGGTAAGCCTACTCTGCATTCTCCATGTTCTCACCTTACTTCTTCAAATCGACAGAGGCAGCGGGCAGTAACCCACTCGAGGTAACGAGTGATTCACAAGTAGGTCTTTATTCAAAAAACTTGCAAAACGCACTGTAGCAACTTTAAAAAGTGATGAATGATGCTGGGCAGAAGCAGCAGACACGCAGACAGCCTACTTGGTGTACTGCAGGTCGCTGCGACCACGGTGCACAACAGTGTGACAGTCAGGCTCCCAATCAACCAATACTTAATTTGCTTATTTTACTTGTTAAAAGCAACCGTTTATTAAGACATGACAACAATACGGGTGCAACACGTTTAATAACGTTTATATCTCAAAAATATATAGGCCTATGAATATGTTATTATATTTAATAGAATAACCAAATAGTATTTACAAACCGAATAGTGGGGGCAGCCCCGTTTATTCGAATTCCAGAATATTCTTGCACATCCCTGTAGTAGCCTGACAGCATCAGACTCCTTATAAAGACACATATAAGTGGGAAAATAAATCTATATTGCAGGTTGACATTTGTCATGACAACTAGTATTTTTAACTATTACATTTTGATATTGTCGTATTCACCAACAATATTCACTTTGATACCAAACCATGTCAGTCCAAAGATGCTCAGGCTTTAGATCAGTGGTCCTCAATCTTTTCAGACCGTGACTCCCAAAATAACAATAATAATATTTTAACTGGGGACCCTCCACCCTAACAAGCACTAAGGGTGCGTTCAGAAATGCGCACTCAACGCACTGGTGTGCCATGTTGTCGTTCGTTTATTCGGTGCACTTGGTGCGTTGTCGTTCGGAAATCCAGTGCACTGCGCACCAGTGTGCTGAGTGCACGCACTCACCGACCCTACTCAGAAGATGGGGTTTGACGGTGTGGTGCGTCAGTGCAGTGTTTTGATTGGTTGGTTTTTATGGCCATGTCTCGAGCGCTTCTCCGCTATGAACAATGGAGGAAATGACCGCAAAATGCATCATTTGCAGCTTAATTGGTCGTTTGGGCTTGACCAGGGAAATCAAAATATTTCAATATCAATGTTACATTAGCAACTGCTGCTTTTCAGAAAGTTTACCTTCAGAGTTCAGAGTGAAAAAGCTCACAGTTGCCTCTCAACTGGTCATTCATAAATAAGCCACACTGAACGCACTCTACAACGTCACGCCCACTGCAGTCACTACACTGAGCACACACCCGGTGCGGGTTTCCGAACGCACCCTAAGAGTTGAGGCATTACATTTTGTATAACACAGTTCTATTGTGAAAATAGCAGACGTGAGGCGTTGCGAGCATGTAGATCGGCTATTTTCACAATTTCTGCCTCTAATATTTGACAATTTGGCCAATGTTTAATTGGTCATTTTAGAGGTATTGAAAAGTCCTTCAATTGTCACTTTAGAAATGTGCAGATACGTCTATACACTTAAACTTTATGTTGGTTTGTTTACAGTTGAGTGAGAAAACAATGTTGCACATTAAGTTAATCATCTGGGGACCCCCAAAATAATTGTGGGTCCCAACCCACAGGTTGAGAACCCCTGCTTTAGATGATGCAGTCATAACATGTGTCCTGAAGTGAGCAAAGGTGACCACTAGGGGGAAACAAAACTGTAATAATTATGTATTTTCTATTGCTTCTGAACACTGCTGATCTCAGAGCAGTGGTTCTTAATGTGACCAACGTGACCTGTAGAGTGTACAAATGGAACCAAATGGACCCTTAAAGGGTAACTCAGAGTGTACACTGCAGTACAGTACAGTGCTGAACAGTATTTGTGCCAGGTTTGGTGAGGATTGGAGTAACGGTGCACCTATTGCACCCAGGGGCCGCCAGTGCCTTTGATGTGGCACCCAAGGCCTCCATTTAATTATTGCCCGCATACTGCATAACACAGGACACCGGCTCAATCCTACTTAACACTAACGTGTACACGTGAACAGCATACGAACATCTGCAATATCTAATGAATCATTTGGTTTCGTTTTGAAGGTCAATCTCAGGTCATCGGGTCTTCTCAGCCTGTGCTGGTCAAAGAGGGAGATGATGTCATCCTTCCATGTTCCATTGATCCACCTGTTGACATGCAGTACCAGACGGTGGAGTGGACCAGACCTGACCTGAAGCCACCATATGTGTACCTTCACCAAGATGGACGTTACGCAGTCGGCCTTACCAACCCGTTGTACAAACAGAGGACAACCCTGTTTGAAGAAGAGTTGTCTCATGGTAACATCTCACTGAAGCTGTCCAGGGTTAGGCTCTCAGACCAGGGGACCTACAAGTGTTCTGCAATAACCGACGGCGTTAAACATCAGCCCAGCAGCAGGTTGATCCAGCTCATTGTTGGTAAGATTTAGTGTTCAAACATGGATGGGGAAATAGAAAGCTGTCATTTACCCTTCATCCCCCATCCCATATAGAGCTATTTAACACTGTTACTGAACAAACACTCTATAGCAATGATTACTGTCACAATATAGAGCTATTTAACACTGTTACTGAACAAACACTCTATAGCAATGATTACTGTCACAATATAGAGCTATTTAACACTGTTACTGAACACTCTATAGCAATGACTACTGCAGTGATGTTACTAGGTTTTCAATGTAATGGGTCCCGGGACCCACAGGTGGTCATTCAAATGGGTCCCAGAAAAGTTTTATGAGTCCTCAATACAATGTTTTCGAGCGCTGTGAGCTTGTAGATCGGCTATTTTCAAAATGTTTGCCTATTTCTTATATTTATTTTACAATTTGGCTAATGTTTGAACTTAGAACTACTAAAACTACTAAAACATGTGCCCCTAATGAATTCGGGCGCGCAAAATGGCGTCGGACATCGGTGGAATGAAAACATTGACGTTTCTATCGCCTGTTTAAGACTTTCTACGTGGATTTTATTTGTGTTAACGTAGGGTAAAGTAGGATGCTTTCACGCATGAACAATGGTGGTGTCTGTGGAATTTTAAAATGTTATTCTTTTACCGCGACCCGGTAAATTATTTTAACATGGACTCCAATGGAGGCGCATCCCCGGGACCCCAGGACCATGACATGAATGAGTCCCTGGGCGACTTGAATGAGTTTTTGATGCAGGATGCGCACGTAATGACATCACTGCTACTGTCACAATATAGAGATATTTAACACTGTTACTGAACAAACACTCTATAGCAATGATTACTGTCACAATATAGAGCTATTTAACACTGTTACTGAACACTATAGCAATGATTACTGTCACAATATAGAGCTATTTAACACTTACTGAACAAACACTCTATAGCAATGATTACTGTCACAATATAGAGCTAGTTAACACTGTTACTGAACACTCTATAGCAATGATTACTGTCACAATATAGAGCTATTTAACACTGTTACTGAACAAACACTCTATAGCAATGATTACTGTCACAATATAGAGCTATTTAACACTGTTACTGAACAAACACTCTATAGCAATGATTACTGTCACACTATAGAGCTATTTAACACTGTTACTGAACACTCTATAGCAATGATTACTGTCACAATATAGAGCTGTTTAACACTGTTACTGAACACTATAGCAATGATTACTGTCACAATATAGAGCTATTTAACACTGTTACTGAACACTCTATAGCAATGATTACTGTCACAATATAGAGCTATTTAACACTGTTACTGAACAAACACTCTTTAGCTAGATAGATAGATAGATAGATAGATAGATAGATACCTTTATTATCCCAAGGGGGACATTTAGTTGTCCAGTAGTAGCACAGCAGTATACAGTTATTTACAAAGTTACAGAGACGTAAGAAAGATAGATAAGAGGGGGGAAAAAAACAAAACAAAGACAAGAGCAGTACAGTACCAATAAGGAGAAGGTGCATCAATAGAGGGGGCAAATAATATATAAGAATATATACATAAAGTGTCTTGCAAAAGAGACCATAGCAGTCAATGCTAGTTAGTGCAAACAAGTATCTCACTGTCAATGTTAAACAAAGCAAAAATACTCAGAAACTACCAACACTAACAACCTAATAGTGCAGTGTCAAAAATCAGTGCGAAAAAAAGAAGAAACTAGGAAGCGTGTCACCGCAAGGCGCACATGAGCACTCTTCCTGGAAGGTCCTTAGAGGTCAAAGTCAATACAGCAATGGTTCCGTAAGTCTAAGTTAGGAAGGGAGACCTTTTCAAGCGTCCGTTATGTGTCTCGTTGTACAGCTTAAGGGCAGCCGGTACAAAAGATTTTCCTAATCTCTCACATCTCCGTACTGGGTAGGTAAAGCGGTCTTACTCCAGTAACTGGTGATCTCTAGATGGAGGGGGTGGGAGGAGTTCTCCAAGATGGAATCTAGCTTCTTCGCAGTGCGCACCCTGGTTACTTCCTCCACCCCCTGCAGAGAGGACCCAACGACAGAGCCTGCTTTCTTCACCAGTCTGTTTAGGTTAAACGTGTCACCTGCTCTGTTGTTGCCACCCCAGCATGTTATGCCAAAAAAGAGGACACTTGCCATGACAGACTGATAGAACATCTGTAGCATCCTATTGCACACCCCAAACGATCTCAGTCTTCTCAGGAGGAATAGCCTGCTTTTCCCTTTGCTGTGAATCGCCTGCGCGTTGTCCGACCAGTCCAGTGAACTATTCAGGTGTACTCCGAGGAATTTGTAGTTATCCACGAGCTCAACCACCTCACCGTTAATGGTGCTTGGCACCGGGGGGACTCTCTTGGAGGTGCGGAAGTCCACCACCATCTCCTTAGTCTTGCTTGCGTTGAGCTTGAGATGGTTGTCCTCGCTCCACTGCACAAAGTCCCTAACCACACCATCGTGCTCAGCCGTGTTGTCACCCGAGATCTTGCTGATCACTACGGTATCATCTGAGAACTTCTGCAGATGACAGGTCTTGGAGTTGAAGCGGAAGTCCGATGTATAGAGAGTGAACAGGAAGGGTGAGAGCACAGTTCCTTGAGGGGCCCCCGTGTTGCTCACCAGCACATCGGACCGACAGCCCTGCAGTCTCACAGACTGTGGTCTTTCTGAAAGGTAGTCTGTGATCCATGCCACAAAGCCCTTGTCCACCCCCATCAGCGTAAGCTTCTCCGCAAGCAGAGACGGTTGGATAGTGTTGAAAGCACTGGAGAAGTCAAAAAACATAATTCTGACTGTGCTGCCCAGATCTTCCAGATGGGTGAGAGACTTATGGAGCATGTAGGTGATGCAATATCAGCCTGATAGGCAAACTGAAGGGGGTCCAGGTGATCACTGACCACCGGTCTCAGTAGGTTCAGAACCAGCCGTTCAAAGGCCTTCATGACCTGTGATGTCAGGGCGACTGGTCTGTAATCATTGAGGACCGAGGGACGGGTCTTCTTAGGCACTGGGACAATGCAGGAGGACTTCCACAGCTGTGGTACCTTCCCCGTCCTCAGGGAGAGGTTGAAGAGATGCGTGAGGGGGACAGCAAGCTGCTCCGCGCAAGCCTTAAGCACCTTAGAGTTGATGTTATCAGGTCCCGCTGCTTTCCTGGTGTTGACTTTTCCGAGTTGGCGCCTCACTTGCTCGGTGGTGAGAAACGGGGGGGGGGGGGGAGATGGTGCAGGGGAAGAGAGAGGGCGGCAACCGAGGTCACCGTTTGACCCAGCCGCTGCTTGTTGAACATTAACAGGAGCACCGTCAAACCGATTGAAAAAAACGGTTCATCTCGTTTGCCAGCTCCTCCGTGCCTGACACAGTAGAGTTGGCAGAGCCGTACCCTGTGATCTTCCTAAAACCACCCCACACTTGTCTCGTATTGTTCTCCCTCAGAGAGTTCTCCAGCTTAGCTTTGTAGCTCCCTTTTGCCTGAGCCTTGACTGTTTTAAGCTCCTCCACCACCACCCTCACGCCCTCCGAGTCACCTGCATGGAACAGATCCCTTTTTCTCTTAAGGAGGTGAATGATTTCTTTTGTCATCCACGGCTTGTTGTTAGAGAAGCAGCAAACCTTCTTAGTAGGAACACACACCTTCTCGCAGAAGCAGATATAGTCAGTGATAACCTGACAAAGGCTATCTACATCATCCCCATGTTCACTGAAAAATGATTCCCAGTCTGTCATTTCAAAATCAAATCTGAGTCTCTCCTCCGCCTCCCCCGTCCAACACTGAACCTCCCTGATGAATGGAAGCACTCTCTTCACGACAGGAAGATACGAGGGCTCCAGTTTCACCATGGAGTGATCAGAGCCACACACAGGGGGGAGGGAGACGCAACTGTATGCGTTCCTAACATTAGCATACAGGAGGTCAAGAGTGTTCTCACCTCTTGTTTTGCAAGTGACATACTGGGAGAAATCAGACAGGCCCTTAGCAACATTCACCTGGTTTAAGTCCCCGTTCAGCAGAATAAGGGAGCTAGGGTAGTGCGTTTGAAAACTGGCCACAGTAGAAAAAATAGTGTCCCGAGCTCCCGCTGCATTGCCACTAGGTGGACAGTACACGGTCAACAGGACGACGCACGAGAATTCCCGTGGTAGATAAATTGGTCTCAAAACGACCCCCAGTAGTTCGATGTCTGGGTTACAAATTACCTTTTTCACTGTGGCGTGTTCTTCCCTGCACCAGGTCTTACTAAAGTAAACAAGTATCCCACCCGCTCTTTTCATTTTGCCATTGTTTTTCACTATCTCTCGATCTGCTCTTATCATACAAAAACCATCTACAGAGATAGAGTTATCTGGACATGAACTGTTCAGCCATGATTCTGTAAGACAGATAATGTTGGCATTTTTGTATTCACTCTGAGATAACATGAGAGTTACCAGTTCGTCCGCTTTATCAATATCCTGAACTGATCTAACATTCCCCAAAACAACAGAAGGGAGACAGTGCTGTGTAGAAGAGGGGGGGAGGGGAGGGGAGCTAGAGGGGGGGAGAGGGGGGAGGGGAGGGGAGCTAGAGGGGTTTTTGATTCTCCACAGGGCACGCTTTTTCCCTTTGTGAATTCCACTGCTCTTCCTCCTTCCATTACTCTTCCTCCTACCTCCAGTCTTCCTCCTACCTCCAATCCTCAGGTAGGGAATAATGTCTTTACTGGGTAAAGAGTATTGATCCTTGAGTGAGAGAAGTTTCTCACGACTGTACTGCAAGCGAGCGCCTCCGTGTGCCGGTTGTTGTCGTACGTATCCATGCGCCGTCTGCACCCCGTGCGTCACGACGGTCCTATCCGTCCACAACGCCTCGCTCCGCGGCTCCTTGTCTCCCGCGATAATGTTCATGTCCATGGTTCACTCCGTGAACCGAAAGTGTGCACCGTGTACCTTGTAACAGTCCAGTTCCACGTCTTTAAAAAGAAAAAAACACACGGCTACATCCGCAAGTCCGCACGTAAAAGTAGTCCCAGCGGTGATCGTGTCCTTAAACTCCCGGGCTGTTCCAGCCCAACCGGCCGTCGCGGATCGAATCCAACGACCCCCACCGGTCGATTCACGGCACCGAGAGCCGTGTACGGCCCGACTCACTCCTTTATAGGGTAAAAAAACACGGCACCGTTCGGGTACACCACGCGCTAAACAGGCTGGGCCTAGAGGTTCATTGTTCACGGTCGCTGACCAGCCGGTCAGAACAATGAAAAAAAATAGCAATGATTACTGTCACAATATAGAGCTATTTAACACTGTTACTGAACACTCTATAGCAATGATTACTGTCACAACATAGAGCTGTTTAACACTGTTACTGAACACACTCTATAGCAATGATTACTGTCACAATATAGAGCTATTTAACACTGTTACTGAACAAACACTCTATAGCAATGATTACTGTCACAATATAGAGCTATTTAACACTGTTACTGAACAAACACTCTATAGCGATGATTACTGTCACAATATAGAGCTATTTAACACTGTTACTGAACAAACACTATTGGGCACAGCAGTGGGCATGGTGTACTGGTGCCACACAATATGTAATTCCCATAGATTTTTACACAAATATTTATCAATGATTGTAAGCCTAGAATCAACTCATCCAGGATTCTTGTGAATTGTGACCATAAGACTTGTCATTCGGTGAAAATGTAAACCACTAAACACGTGTATTTAATAAATGTAGTACATCATAATTCAATATTCAAAAAAGAAATCTCAACAGGCCTGGTATAGACTTAAAGGAGTCATCCAGACCAAAACACATATAGGGTTAAATCTGCCTTCTATCATACTCCTTTATACCTGCTTTAGTCCATTTTTTTCATAGCTGCCCCTGTTGCTAGATTTCGCAGGCCCTCTCATAACTAACAGAGTAGAAGAGACTTTATACTAGTGCGGTTATTTCTTCAGCTTCAAAGTTAGTATTTTTTTTATTGGATCGTGTTTACACAACGTCCTGAGACCAACCACACCGCTGTTTTGACCTCACAGGCACCCTTACTTGTCAAACCAACCCCTCCCTCCCCTCCCTTTCTAGCCTCTCCTCTCCCTGCTCTGGTGCAGAGCAGAAGCCGTTTGACAAGTAAGGGTGCCTGTGAGGTCAAAACGGCGGTAGTGAAGCATTTAGTGTGGTTCTCAAACCTTTATAATTTCAAGGACCCTCATAACAACCCTCAATACAAATGGATGAACCCGTAAGGCAGGGGTGTCCAAAGGGGGCCAGCCACATTAGAAAATATTAACACCCAAGGGCCGACTATATGTCCTGACAAAATGTACTTTCAGTCAGACCATACCAAGTTACATAGGACATAATGCATTGCAATTAAAGTGGTTATGGCATTGTTGATGATGTCACGCAGCGCCTCTACCGTACTAACTGTACTCTACTGTCTGTCGCCCGGAGGGGGTGTAGTTTAGCATGCATAACATTGCCACAGAGAGCTGGCTGCAGTGAGAATGTGAATTGTGATAACAACAATGAAAACTAGCTGTTAGTGTGTGTGTGTGTGTGTGTGTGTGTGTGTGTGTGTGTGTGTGTGTGTGTGTGTGTGGTCGTGACAGATAATAACCATGCTACAAGCTTACAACGCAGCGTGGGTGCGACGTGTTGAGCTTGTACATCGGCTATTTTGTATGTGCGTGGTCCCGTACGACGGACAAAGTATACTACTACCCAGTCACTCGTTTCAGACCGTTTGTAGAAAGACCACGTGACCTACTGTCTTGGGGCGTAATCATAGATTTTTATTAAAATGTAATGTTTATTTAACTATCATCATCAGGGCAGGAATTTCATGGAGGCCATGAAGGCCATGGCCGTCGTTGCCCCTCAGTTTGGCCTTGTGCTCCTCAAACCAATGGAATGACCCGAGGCCACAGTGGCCTTAATGCCCCAGCTGTACCACTTTCTCCTCTGTCTCTTTCTGGTCAATATGTAGACAGTAGACACCGGTGTCTCTTTCTTGTCATGTAGACAGTCTAGACACCAGTGTCTTTTGTTGAGATTCGTAAATCTCCCCAGAGTCCCCATCTTTAAACCAATCCAGTGACTTTGATTGGTGCAGGGCTGAGCATGGATCAAAATAAATACCATCATTTACCTATTTCACTGCAGATTAAGTTATCATCCCTAACCCTTAAATTCAACAAATTCTTTCAGTGGACTAAAATATTGTTTTATTTGATGGCCTTCCTGCCCTGGCATTTGGCCTTTGTGCCCTCAAAAAATGGACAACACCAAAGGCCAAGTGGCCTTGACCCTTAAATGATGGGTCTGATCATTATCATCAATATTTAATATCAATTATCTTTTGTCAGGTGTTTGCTCTGAACAAAACACAAATAACTCAACTTACCACATAGTGCTGTCACGATAGTGGATTTCTAACTTCGATTATGGATGGTGGCGCCAGATGGGACAGATCCATTTTGATGACATGACTGTAGAGATACTGTATAGCGTGATTTTAGGGCAAAATCTGTATGAGCAGTGTCCAAAAATTAGTTTTGCAAGTGTAGCCCATTCTATTTGCCGACGCTCCCTAAAGATGTTAATGCTATTTGTTGACGCTCCCTAAAAGTCAACGGTCCCTGCACAGGGTGATTGCGTCAAAAGCAGCGCGACTGCACTACTGGCGGGAGATCTGGTGTTTTGATGTGATGTGATGTGATACCAGTACAGAAAAGAGAGATAAAACAACCACGGAAAGATAAAGTTAATAAAGCTTGGAAGTGAACGTCAGGATTTGAAGGTTGAACAGTGAGTGACGTGATGAGTGAACGAGAGGCTCGGCTCTCCAAACAGTAGGACTAAATAGGAAACAACGTGAGTTGAGAAACTAAATGCGGACAGAAGCGTGAATTTTAGATAAAAGAAAAGAACGTTGCGGGAGAAAGAAGATACAGAGGAAGAATTGAAGAAGATTTCGGTGAGTTGCTTGATGTTGATAATGAGGTCAAAGGAATACAAATAAACCAGTCAGGATATGGAAAGATAACGTGTTGTTTATGGTCGGCAAACAGCATTGGAGTGGACACCCGAGGAGAGAAGACCACTCATCTCTGAGTGAGAATTGAACAGAAGAATCCTGGTGAGTCAGCACCAATGACTCGCTCTTGAGAAACTAAATGCGGACAGAAGCGTGAATTTTAGATAAAAGAAAAGAACGTTGCGGGAGAAAGAAGATACAGAGGAAGAATTGAAGAAGATTTTTGTGAGTTGCTTGATGTTGATAATGAGGTCAAAGGAATACAAATAAACCAGTCAGGATATGGAAAGATAACGTGTTGTTTATGGTCGGCACACAGCATTGGAGTGGACACCCGAGGAGAGAAGACCACTCATCTCTGAGTGAGAATTGAACAGAAGAATCCTGGTGAGTCAGCACCAATGACTCGCTCTGTCAATTCAATACATGTCAATATACTGTACATGATAAAAGTGACTGAAATGATGCTGTATATAAAAGGGACATAACAATGTTAAAGTTGTGTGGGGTTGTGTAAATAGTTATGGAGTGTTGTTAAAGGGGAGTTTCGGTCAAAAACGACTTTCCTACCTTTGAAATGATGATCCAGGAAGGCTCTGGGCTGATCCAGGTGTTGTTTTACCCAAAGCAGCATTTTGTTCATTTTTCGATTTTCTCCCCTGCACCCCATGGCTCCAAAACGGCACCTTTTGGGTCAACCCGTAATCCGGTTATTATTCTCGCTCAAAATTCACTTTTCTTGCTCGGTCTCAGTCCCTCATACTGTAGTTAGCATATCCGAGCTACATCAGCTCCTGGTCGCCGCCATGTTTGTTTACAACAAGCTCAACTCTGAACTCTGAGCCCAGGAGAGAAACACTGGGAAATTGGGAAACGCGCGTTCACGAGCTGCTGCTGCTGCTGCTGCTCTCACAGCTCCACCTCCCTCCCCCCACAGCCTGTTACCTGTTGAGGCAGACAAGAGGCTACACCATACATCACTCTGCAGACTTTGTCGACATAGTTACATCTTTTTTCTTTGGCTAAGAGCATTTTTGTGTTTTATTGTTCGTCGCGCGTCGGGGAGTCACGCGATACAAAACGGGATTTCCCAGTGTTCTCTCCTGGGCTCAGAGTTCAGAGTTGAGCTTGTTGTAAACAAACATGGCGGCGACCAGGAGCTGATGTAGCTCGGATATGCTAACTACAGTATGAGGGACTGAGACCGAGCGAGAAAAGTGAATTTTGAGCGAGAATAATAACCGGATTACGGGTTGACCCAAAAGGTGCCGTTTTGGAGCCATGGGGTGCAGGGGAGAAAATCGAAAAATGAACAAAATGCTGCTTTGGGTAAAACAACACCTGGATCAGCCCAGAGCCTTCCTGGATCATCATTTCAAAGGTAGGAAAGTCGTTTTTGACCGAAACTCCCCTTTAAATCATACTGAATTATTGATTATACTGTACGTTTCTGTGCAGATTTTTGTTTTTGTTTTTGCACACCCATTCTGAGAAGAGCACTGAGCCACGTTGAAACTTCAACCACAATCAACAGCTTCCCCACTGTCCCTAGTGGTAGCGGTAGGAACGACACCCCCTTTGCCCTTTGAATTGAGTGCACTCAAATAGACTGAAAAGATCGGGTTCCCATTTTTGTTTGTTTTATTTTGTTTTATTTGGTTATTGTTCATATTGGACTTTTTTCTTTGGTCCACTTGTACCTGTAAAAAAAAGAGAACAATTGATCTATTTTCAGAAAAGAAAAGAGAAACAAGTTCATTGATATAATTATATATATATAAGGTAAAAAGTACATAACTGTGTCTGTGTGTGTTATTCCTCCAATCAGAGAATTGTACAAATATACAGCTGGTCTCTTCATAACCTGAGATTGATGTACCACCACAGCTAAGTATTGTCAGAAATACACAGTGGGTTACACAATAATTGGCCTCATGGTGGCGCTAGAAGAGAGCCATGTGAGAAATGACAAATGGGTGGAGGTTGTGGTTTGGCAGCCAAGGAGTGTGTGTGCAAAGTTTGGCATGGATCGGGGCAACGGTGGCGGAGATATGAGAAGGGGAAAAGTGTGACGTGACGGACAGACTGACTGACGGACAGACAGCCGTGGAGGTTTTGATAGTACCTGTGACCTGTCACCATTATACAGTATGCTAACTGTGTTCAATGAACATGAATAAAAACAATGCTCTTGAGATGTTGCACCTATTCAAAAGCAGGCATTTTAGTTTGGGTAAAAATAAATTAATAAAATCTAAATAAAATCTTTTAATTAAAAATGTCAACATTTGTTTTGTTTGTTCTCTTTGAATCTGGTCTTTATGCTGCATTCAAACCTGAAGCTATTTACCAGACTGTATACCACACTGTATACCACAAACTAGAAGTTTTTAATCTGTTAAATTCTTAATTTCCCCCTCCCCCCCTCATTTTGTTGAATTAAGATTTGTTTACGTAACTCATATATATTAGGAATTATAAGACAATATAAATAGGGCTGTCTTCGACTCAGGATTTATCAAGTCGACTCGAGTTGCAGGGGTTAATCGGCCTTGTCGAGGAATCGTTTATGTTAAAAGAAAAAGAAAAAAAAATCAAGTGCTGCTTTAAACCACGTCAACATAATACAATAAAACGGTAATATGAACATTGTTTTAAAGGGGATGACCTCCCATTTTTAGTAATCAACTATATATTTTATATATGTTAATGTTGATGAGTGAACATTAGCCCAAGTGCCCCCCCTCCTGTTGTGAGGGGAACGGAGTTTGGACGATTTGGGGGTCACGTGACCAGTGACGTCGTCAAGTTGTGAAATGCAGCCTGCCTCCATACGTTTCAGTGGGATATCAGAAACAGCGCGACTTCAATTTAAATACAGAGCCTTTTCAGCCATGTCAGTTGTATTATGTACAAGGGCTGTGTCTTGTGAGCTAGAATATGTATCCATATGCCATCCAAAACGAGCAGGATCTACTCCTTCTACTCTTATTACTTTGTTTACACGGAACGAGGGAAGTAGGGCGGAAATACATGCCCATATTTGGCGGAGCGTGATAATGTCGTTCAGCGAGCGACCGACGGCCGCATCAGCGCTCTCGGAGCTCAGATGGAGGAAACGAGGCGGACAGAGAGAGAAACGAGCACAGACAAAGTGAGAGAGAAACACACTTTCTCCAAAAAAATCTTTTGAGGAGCATGGTGAGGAGCTGGATCTGTCTCCTAGATTGTTTTGATTTTCGCATTTGACTTCCCTCTTCTGAGCGCCGTCCGTCGCTCGTTGAAAAACGTCATCACGTTCCGCCAAATATGGGCATGTATTTCCGCCCTACTTCCCTCGTTCCGTGTAAACAAAGTAATAATAGCAGAAGGAGTAGATCCTGCTCGTTTTGGATGGCATATGGATACATATTCTAGCTCACAAGACACAGCCCTTGTACATAATACAACTGACATGGCTGAAAAGGCTCTGTATTTAAATTGAAGTCGCGCTGTTTCTGATATCCCACTGAAACGTATGGAGGCAGGCTGCATTTCACAACTTGACGCCGTCACTGGTCACGTGACCCCCAAATCGTCCAAACTCCGTTCCCCTCACAACAGGAGGGGGGGCACTTGGGCTAATGTTCACTCATCAACATTAACATATATAAAATATATAGTTGATTACTGAAAATGGGAGGTCATCCCCTTTTAGCCTTTAAAGTGAATTAGATCCATAAACTACCGTGCATATTGAGACATGGTAGCGATGCGCCACAGATGTTAATGACGATAAGATTGCGTCCAGCCGTGCATAATTGTGAATTGTGGAGCAGAGTAGAAAGACGGAGACGAGAATAATGCATCTCTTTGACAGCACAAATGCATGTTGTTTATTATTTCCACAGGTTGTATTTCACAGCGCTGCTGGTATCAAAAGAGCCCCAGGGACTCTCAGCCACGTCGTACATTCCCGGACTTTGTCTTTAAAACCGGAATAAAAGCTTTTGATCCGAAAATCGGCGATCGTCTAACCTTCCCTAGTCACCACTCGTGCACTGATAGCTCATGCAGACCGTGCATGAAGCAGAGGTGACGTCAGCGCCTCTCCTTCTCCAAGGCTACTCCCAGCCATCCGTTTGCTGTCTGCACACTCGAGCTCCTACAGCAGCCATGCTTGGGGCTATGCTAGCGAAACTTTTCAGTTCTGTTCTTCAGTCACACATGGACTATTTGCGGGGACATTTACGTGAAAGGATCGCGCACGCGAAACGCACGGGGACATCGACGATCGGCCAAAACCCCCATTCTATCCCAACGGAAATCGAGAAAATCATGGTGAGTTACTGGCCTGGGGAAAAAAAAAAGAAGAAAAAACAGCGGCGCTGTTCAAGATGGAGGGGCTGCGGGGTCATGTTTATAAACATAATATTATGTCTCAGATCACAATACAATAATAGAAATGTCACGGCTAATCTACCAACCACCATTCTATTTCGGACGTCAAGGTGTTAATCGCGCGATTAATCGCATAATAAAAATATATTTTTTATTGGCTCAAACTTGCATAATATGTTGTATATTTGGTGCAGGATGCATCCAAATAAATGTATTTTTTATAATTATACTATATGTATCCAATACATTATAAACTCAATGTTATTTATTTCATTATATTATAAATTATAACCCCTCTGCACTACATAATTTAAGGCAGTGGTGGTTTTCAACCAGTGGTCCTTGAGGGGGTTCCAGCTAAACATTGGTGTAAAGTAACTAAGTACATTTACTTAAGTACAATTTTGAGGTAATTGTACTTTACTTGAGTATTTCCAATTTTCCAATACTTTTACTTCTACTCCACTACATCTCAGATCGAAATATTGCACTTTTACTCCACTACATTTTTTTGTAAACTTTAGTTACTAGTTACTTTTCAGATATAAGTTATAATATTTTAAAACATACATGAACCACTTTAGCCATGTTGTATACTAGGCTGTTTGAAAATAGCCGATCTACTAGCTCACAACATGTCGCATCGTGACGCGTTGTGAGCTTGTAGGTCTGCTATTTTCAACACTTTCATACTTTTACTCAAGTACATTTTGAATTCTGGGCTTTTATAATTGAAACAGAGTATCTCTACATTGTAGTATTGGTTTTACTTAAGTAAAATATGTGAGTTTTTTTTCCACCACTGCAGCTAAATGATGGAGAGTTGGTAAACCAAATGGACCCTTATAGATCTTTAACTCTTATTTTTGGGGTCTGGGAGAATAAATCTAATCAAATGGTGGACACACAGTGAGCTTGAGCTCCGTTCCTGACTTTTTAGCTGAGCTCTGCTCTGGGCTCACCACGCTAATGTTGACAAACGATAGATGCGGAGCGCAGAGGGAGCGCTACGGAAGCCTCAAAGGTTACAAAAAAAAGGCAAAAAAAAAGAAAAAAAAAACTTTTTTATTTTTTTATTTTTTTTGCGTTAAGCGTTAAAATAATTAACGCCGTTAATAGGTTGATGCGTTAATTAGTTAATAATGCGTTAACTTGGACAGCATTAATATATATATATATATATATATATATATATATATATCTTACAGTTAGTTTGGGTAACTCAGTTAGATTGGGGTAGGAGCGCTTGTTTTTGTTCACCTGGATGTGGAAGAAGCTCATGTCCCAGTGGTAGAGCATTTGACTGCATGCTGATGAATGCTAACCTTGTGAATGCTACTATATATATATAGACTTAAGACTGTTGTTCGTCTCAGGTACTCAATTATTCTCTTTGGATTATTCTCCAAAGATTTGTGGAGAGAATTAGTGATATGGTTAATAATAATGTGAAAAATATGAGATCTACAAGCTGACAAGGCATCTACTGTTGTACTGTTGTACTGGGAGCTGACCAGTACAACCATAGTCTAGATTTTCTGCATTGCTAAATAATAAGTCCCTGTAGGAAGACTCTTTTCTGACAGTTGCTGACTGCTTTAAATGTTCAAATTTACTGAAATAATCTTCTCAACAACCAGCTCAACGAGGTGTGATATACATTCCACCACAAGGAGTCCTTCGCCTGCTTCCAGATACCAGCTCTGTTGCTGAAAACATCACTAGCATCCTGTGGAAACATGGACTCAATAAAGCTGCAGAATGGGATCTGGTTCCTAGTCCTGTTGTGGATTACTACGGGACATTTAAAAAACGTGCAGAACTGAATAATGAAACTGGACAGTTGGTCATCAACAATATGACCATAGAAGATGGTGGAGATTACTCTGTGCACATCAACGGTCGACTGCTGAGTAAGACTTACACGGTTAAACAGATGAGTGAGTATGAACTGTGACCTTTGAAGGTCATGTGTCATCATGGGTCTATCATAATATACAATGTTTTCTGTCCACAGAAATGTTCATTTGAATTGAAGTTTTGGTTGCGACCGTCAAGTTGCAGTTACAATCAAAACCTCCACTAGCTGTCAGTCTGTCTGTCTGTCTGTCTGACAGTCTGTCAGTCACACGTCACACTTTTGCACTTCTCATATCTCTGCGACCGTTGACCCGATCCATGCCAAAATTTGCACACGCACTCCTTGCCTGCCAAACCACTACCTCCACCCTACCTCCATTGAGAATCTCAATTCTCACATGGCCCTCTTCTAGCGCCACTATGAGGCTGATTCTTGCAAAACACATTTTTGGACACTGCTCCTACAAATGTTGCCCTAAAATCACGCAAATCGATACACACTTGGTCTACACTCATTTCTTCAACATGGATCTGTCCCATATAGCGCTAGCCTGATAAATCAGTCCGCACATTACCACCCCCTGTTTGTGGGTGGTGTGTAGTGTGGACTGACCCCGGAGATTAATTATTGTATTTCTTCTCGCCCGAGGAGCGGGCGAATTGAATGGGCCAATCAGGGTTGTATGCTTGGGGCACGTGGTTTGGCGTCTGGTGGATTCCCAAGGCTGGTCCGGTCCCAGCCCCCCCCAGCCCCCTCCTTTCAGAACTCTTCTGCCCACGTGAGAGTCCCTAGTGGACTCTGATTGGTGCTCTTCTGCCCACGTGAGTCGCTAGTGGACTCTGATTGGTCTGTCATGGCGGAGTCAGGCGGACGCCCGCTCGACTCAAATTCTTTTAATAAACTATACAATAGTGCCGTTTCATTACGTTTTAATACCATTTTGCACTAACGTAAACATGCAATCATATAATATGTTATAAGAAATAACGTATCTTTGCCATGTCACGCCACGCCAACAACAAATCACCACCCGGGTTCCGATCAGGGAGACCGTTCCTCCCAGTCACGCCACTCCAAGTATCTCTGTCATTGCCCAAAAACATACAACCTTTAATAATGCCACTAACCACCCAATGCACCCAATGCTTCTATACAAAATGAATATAAATATATCTGCACCATAACCCTTACCTGAGAAAGGTCACACAGCCAACATGTGTTTAGTTTTAACTGCAGTCTGGAGACAACATCAGCACTAAGTTATTATCTTTGCTCAACAGAGAAAGTCCCAAAGCCAGCGGTGGTCACCAGGAAACCTTGTGATTCTGACTCCACCAGCTGTGAAGTGCACTGTGTCCTACTTGACGACGTTACAGAGTCCGGTCCGGTCACCTATCTCTGGAAGAAAGATGAAGGGAAATGGATGGAGTCTGACTCTGGACCAAACTCTAATCAGCTGATTGTCACCAAGGATGAAGATGGGAAAGTTAAAACATTAACCTGTGAAGTGAAGAACGAGTTCAGCAGTGAGCAGAGTGATCCTGAACCCAACTGGCTTTATCATGGAGGTATGTAGTTTACTACATCATGTGAATACATTGAATCACTGTTACAGTCTTTATCATGAAGGTATGTAGTTTACTACATCATGTGAACACATTGAATCACTGTTACAGTCTTTATCATGAAGGTATGTAGTTTACTACATCATGTGAATACATTGAATCACTGTTACAGTCTTTATCATGAAGGTATGTAGTTTACTACATCATGTGAATACATTGAATCACTGTTACAGTCTTTATCATGAAGGTATGTAGTTTACTACATCATGTGAATACATTGAATCACTGTTACAGTTTTTATCATGAAGGTATGTAGTTTACTACATCATGTGAACACATTGAATCACTGTTACAGTCTTTATCATGAAGGTATGTAGTTTACTACATCATGTGAAACATTGAATCACTGTTACAGTCTTTATCATGAAGGTATGTAGTTTACTACATCATGTGAACACATTGTATCACTGTTACAGTCTTTATCATGAAGGTATGTAGTTTACTACATCATGTGAATACATTGAATCACTGTTACAGTCTTTATCAAGAAGGTATGTAGTTTACTACATCATGTGAATACATTGAATCACTGTTACAGTCTTTATCATGAAGGTATGTAGTTTACTACACCATGTGAACACATTGAATCACTGTTACAGTCTTTATCATGAAGGTATGTAGTTTACTACATCATGTGAACACATTGAATCACTGTTACAGTCTGCAGTGTTGACCTTTTGACATGTTTAGGCTCCTAACACAGACATCATAAAACCTCTCCTTAGGACCTCCACCTGAACCTACATCCACGGGAGCCATTGTTGCTGGCCTCTTCGTTGCTCTCATCGTTGGTCTCATCGTTGGTCACATCAGTGGTGTGGTGCTAGCGGAGACATATCCTGGTACGTTTTTCATCAGATTTGCAGTTCCACATAACATACTACATGCTTACTGAGTTACTGCTCAGCAATGACATGCAATTAACCCATTAAGACCTGTGGACCATTCTAAAACATGTCTTTTAAATCTATCAGTTTTCTGGAAAACATACATCAGTTGTGCTAGTTTCATGTCAAGGACCTCTGAAATGATATGAATTTGGCCATGGACCACCATCTCAAAATATGTTGTTCCACTGACCCAGGACCCCCAGAAGCAAATATTTGAGTAAAAAAAACACATTGGACCTCATTCACCAATAACTTTGTACATTTTGTGAATTCGAGAAATCGAGTCAGATTCATGAAACGTTCTTATGAAGGCAGAATTGTTCGTAACTATGTTCCTATAATGATGTGTCAGTTATTAATCCTAATTATCATAGGTAGACGCCCCACATATCCTAATTAGCATCCCTATTACCATAGAGAGCCACCCACAAATCTCCAGATAAGGCATGACTGCATGGCCCTGCCTGCAGTCACACCCGTGTGTGTGATTGCTGCTCACAGAAGAAATGAAGCTGAGAGAATGATGTCAAGACTCCAAACACTCTACAGTAGTGCTTCTCAATCATTTTTATGTCAAGAACCCCCGAATGTACATGCATTCTGCAGACCCCCACCTGAAAATATTTACTGCCAAGGAAGATTTTCAAGATTTATAAAAATGGTCCCAAAAAAGCCGATCTACAAGCTCAAAATGGGCAGTAATGGGACCCTTTGGGAGCTTGTAGATATTTTCAAACAAAGAATAACAGAGGGTTAAAGTGATAAAACCCTTCCTTGTTTTGCTGTGGACCCCCTGGAACCTCCTCAAGTACCCCATGGGGGTCCCCATACCACACTTTGAGAAGGAACTGCTCTAAAGATATGAAAAATATATTATTGTAATTTAAATCCTATATTAAACAACTGTAGAATTGAAGAAATGTTACACTTAAGAACCCAAAGTCATGTCATGTCATGTTGTCACTGTGTTTGAATTTCTTCCCAGATCGTATAAGGAAGATGTTTTCATCACCTGAGTCCAAGAGTGAGCGTGATCCTGAAGGTGAGTGAGTTTGAGAACTTTATTTAAGCAGTTGAACCTCAGACTAATTAATAATAATAATATAATATAGGAATAACGTGTTCCTTCCACACACTACGTCCTTACCGGGGAAATCCCCACTGTCAGGTGAAAAGAAGCAACTTGGACTCCTCATGCACAGAAGGAAGCATGAGGTCAGTCTGTTGTCTCCCCAGGCGCGGCAGAGGGAGAGGAGAGCAGAGCCCAGGATTACATAGGCAATTGGCACTGGGTGAAAATGGGTTACAAAATTGTGGGATAAAAATGAAAAAGAAAAACAAAATAATAATAATACAACTCAACCTTTATTTATTTCTCTGAAAACACACTGAGGGCTGGGAGCCTCTTGTTCAGTGTCGAGATTACAACAACAACAACAATATGAAATGAAAAAAATATATACAAAATATGTAAATGAATAAAAATAACATGATTAAGAGAACATTTCATCACATACAGGAACAAGAGAACTATACTTATTATATGTATTGGTGTAATTTATACTTAAAGACAGAGTAGCACCATGGCCTCTACTTTGTCCCAATTTAATTGTTAGGTAGTTGCCAATGCGACCATATAGTTATATTGCCTGTTTTCAGAGTTGTATTCAGACGGAGATTCCAACATCCCACTTTCTCAAAACTCCTCCATCAACTCAGGGAAACACGGAGCAAAATCATGACTCCTTGCACTGATCTACATCACGTGATTCTCTAAAATCCCATTGAAGCGGATGGGGAAAATGCCTTGGAAATTTCAATATTTTACACTCTTTATAATAAAGTGAACTCTTAACCTTCTTAATTGACATGACCAACAACGTGTCTGCTATACACTTGAAAATTTTCTTTAAGAATCAGCTGACCTTTTTTTTCCCGTATCCATTAAGCTAGCCTGGGGGCGTGTCTCTTCGCGACCCGGTTCTCTAGCGGGGCACTGAGAAACAGTAAGCCCAGATGGGCGCTTGTTTCGGCCAAATTCCATAGTTGCCTCGGTGCCTGACTGTGGATGTTTATTTTTAAGTTTAATAAATGACTCATTCTCGCATTCGCAGACGGCCCAAGCGAGTGACGAGCGTGCGGTGCGAGAATATAGGACGGGTGGGAAAGATAATCACATACTGTATATTTTACTTAAGTAAAAGTACTCTCATCTCATTCTCCCATGGACAGTAGCCTAGGACGCGACACGCTATGGCCAATCTACATGCTCACAATTGTGACCTTGCAGATCGGCTAGTTTCAAACAGCCAAGGTATAAAATAGGGCTAAAATAGTTCATGTATGTTTTATAATATTATAATGTATTTCTGTAGTAACTCTTTCAAATTATTTTAATACTACAGTATTTGCCTCAGAGATGTAATGCAGTAGAAGTGAAAGTATTGGAAATTGGAAATAACCAGGTAAAGTACAAATACCTCAACATTGTACTTGAGTACAGTACTTGAATAAATATACTTGTAGTTACTTTACACATGCGGACATGTCCGGGTGTGCGGCAAGCACAAACAGTCACGCAATCAAACAGTCTGCAATGTATCTCTGCTACTACTGAAGTAGGCTAAAATACACACAATCAGAACATTAAAGGGATCCCTTGCTAATATGACAAATATGCATTAATACATTATAATTGTCCTCTATAACTACAATGTAAAATTAAAAACACCTCAATTATTTTATTTCTCCTAGAAATAGCTAATCTTTCACTCAACAGGGGACATGCCCGTCGCAAGTTGATGATGTCATAAATGTCATGTGTGATCTATCCCTATGGAATTTATGACATGCATGTGAAAATAAAATCAAACTTAATACTTCCTATGGTTAATATGAGCATCAACTCAATATTTCAAATGTGTTTTTTGCACATGCATGCCATAAATTCCAAAGGGATAGATCACACATGACATTTATGACATCATCAACTTGCGACAGGTATTTCCCCTGTTGAGTGAAAGATTAGCTATTTCTAGAAGAAATAAAATATTTAAGGTGTTTTTAATTTTAAATTGTAGTTATAGAGGACAATTATAATGTATTAAGGCATATTTGTCATATTAGCCAGGGATCCTTTTAAACAATTATTTCACTAATCGTTCACTCTCTCAGTGCAGACTGCAGATAGTCCTGTAGGAACAGGCAGAGGGGAGGGGGGTAACTGTCTGTCTGTCTGTCTGTCTGTCTGTCTGTCTCTCTGACTGAAACGAGCCGAGGCATTATCAGCGCTGTGACGGAACGGGACGTCACGGAAGAGGCGTGGTCCCGAAGTCGAGGGAAATAGAAGAAAGAAGATGGGTGTAGAGGGAGAAACTGATTATAAATTCAAATGTGCCTATGTCTTTTGTGTATTTATTTATTTTAAATTTATTTGGGTTAGGGTTAGGGTTAGGGTTAGGGTGAGAGATATGTGTCATTATTTAGATGAAGAAAGATTCCTGCTCCCCCTTCTTTAAAGGGCAATTCCAGCATATTCCCCCCTTACATTGCCTTTTATCATGATTGTTCCTAACTGGTTTTGTGGATTTCTGTTTTAGTCGCCCCCCTTCATAGATCTCCCGAGTTGTCCCGAGCCCATCCTCACAGCGAAAATTCAGCTAAATATACTTAGACAAAAGCACTAATCGTTCCCGTTCCAAAGTTACTTTGACGTGCTGTTAGATCCACCACTTTCCACAGAGCTTAGGCAATTTCCGTTTTAACTTACGCTTCTGGAGTAGTAAGCTTCTAGAATACCTTTAGTTTGTACCTACGTTACGTATATGCGTATGTTACGTTAAAAATGGCCATAACTCCAGTTACCTCCACCGTTTATGGGTACGAGGAATCCAACCGTAAAGTTTTGAAATCGATCCCACCACTGGACGTCGGTCAAATTGTCATTTACCCCCATTATATTAGTTTTATTTGACCCTACCTCCAGAACACAAGGTCACACAGACTTAGTGAGCTGCAGGCACACTTAAACATTTTTCATTTTCAGCTTAGTTTCCCTCATCTGAAATGTGTACGGTGTGTTTATGATCCCAATCATATTGGATATGTTGTTAGATAGATGAGTAGTTTGGTCCAGTCTGATCCATGAACATTTCATGAAGGTCTACAGTCATCTACTGTGATGATTTAATGCTCTCTCTCTCTCTCTCTCTCTCTCTCTCTCTCTCTCTCCCCAGGGGATGCTGGAGAGAACAAACCAGTGCAAAACGGTAAAGGAATATTTATTAGTCGTTGCCCGTTGTTGTGTTGTGTACTGAGGTGAAAGTATCACTTGTAGGATTTAAGATGTATCATTAATGTCAGTCATCACAGCATCCTCACAGCCTCCACAGGAAGGTAGATAGATGAGTAGTTTGGTCCAGTCTGATCCATGAACATTTCATGAAGATCTACATTCATCTACTGTGATGGTTTAATGCTCTCTCTCTCTCTCTCTCTCTCTCTCTCTCTCTCTCTCTCTCTCTCTCTCTCTCTCTCTCCCTCCCCCCAGGGCGTGCTGGAGAGTACAAACCAGTGGAAAACGGTAAATTAATATGTACTAGTCGTTGCCTGTTGTCGTGTTGTGTACTGAGGTGAAAGTATCGCTCATAGGATAGTAGGATTTAAGAGGTATCATTAATGTCAGTCATCACTGCCTCCTCACAGCCTCCACAGGAAGGTAGATAGATGAGTAGTTTGGTCCAGTCTGATCCATGAACATTCCATGAAGCTCTACAGTCATCTACTGTGATGGTTTAATTCTCTCTCTCTCTCTCTCTCTCTCTCTCTCTCTCTCTCTCTCTCTCTCTCTCTCTCTAGGGGATGCTGGAGAGCCCAAACCAGAGGAAAACGGTAAATTAATATTTACTAGTTGTTGCCCGTTGTTGTGTTGTACTGAGGTGAAAGTATCGCTCATAGGATGGTAGGATTAAAGAGGTATCATTAATGTCAGTCATCACTGCCTCCTCACAGCCTCAACAGGAAGGTAATAGTTCAGAAGGTTAAGACTAATCAGCCAGCAGTGTGCGCAGTAAATTCCCCTAAACGTATGTGTGAAATTCTCAAAATGTTCAAAAAGTATTGTAAATTGTTTAAGCTAGCTAAAAGCCTATGTGGTACGTGTTGTTGTGGTATGATTCAGGCCTGAATCATTCTGCACTTAAATGTACATTGTTAATGTTACTTTCTCAGAGATATTTAAAGTGCAGGCACCATGCAATTTACCTTGTAAAACTGTTGACACGTGTCTCTTAAAGTATTTTTAACATATATTTGAGTCATATTAGTTTGAAAATACATAGTTACATTTGAGCTTTATAAACTAATAAGATCAACTGTGGCCATTTTGCGAAATAACTTCGGAATTAATGTTGTCGCGTGAAAATGACAAGAACCAGCGAATCTCTCTTGCCTCCCTTGTCTCGTGAAATGCGAGCTGGACACGCCCATTTCCTTTCATCCATCAAGCTGCACATTGTAGAGTAAACAGTCACGGGCAGCGGTGGAAAAAGTACTCATATTTCTCAATAAAAGTATCAACAAGTAAAAGTATCGATAGAAATACTCTGATACAAGTAACTGTCCGCAACGCATTGTGAGCTTGTAGATCGCCTATTTAAAAAAAAAATCGAAATTGTATATATAGTTCATGGGATAGAGCCCAGAATTTCAAGAAAAGCAATAGATTCTGGTGGCAAATTCTAATGATTATTTTTATGTTCCCACATGCCCATGGTATCATTTAAGCCCTGGTAGCATTACCAACCTCGTAGTTTTCTACCTGTTACCACCACTTTTATATGAGAAATAACCGAAATTCTTGTTTTTTATTAATTTCCATATAGAATACTTATAATGCAATTGAATATGTCAATATGTCAATATGCCTGGAATTGATTGTACTGAATTATAAAACATTGTAATGCAGAAAAATATTATTAGAAATGCAACAAAGCAGTATACAGAGAAATTATTAAAAAAGGGTCAAATTTGATACATTTTTGTTTTTTTGAAGGTAACAAAATGTGCTATATTTTCCTAAATATTTAACATAGAGACTTGCATTTAGCATTAAAGTGTGCACATAAGACTCCATAATGTTGTGGAATATAACTATTAAACGGAAGAGTTTGAGCTTAGGTAATTATGACATCGAAAGACCTTGCTTCATTACATTATTATCATTATTATCTTCAGTGAATGGTGTCATATTCAGAGATAATTAATCAAAGTTATCATAATCACCTAGATCAGTGTTTCTCAAATGGGGGTACGTGTAACCCTAGGGGTACACAGGGGTACTGCAGGGGTGACTGCTATAGTGACTGTTATTGAATAAAAAGCAATGTTTATTTGCCATTATGCTATTTTATTTTGAATGTAAATCTTGCTGTAGTCAGGGGAAGGGGGTACTTGGCTTCGGAAATCAGTGTAAGGGGGTACTGCAGCCAAAAAAGAGAACCACTGACCTAGATCATCAGGAGCATTCTGGCAGTCCTTAAACCAACACATTTGGGTGCATTTCAGTCCATTTACAAAGCAAGTGCAGATTTAGCATGGTTTCAATAGATCTCTGTGACTAAATTGAAGTGATCCAATCACTCACATAACCGTGGTTACAAACATATCGCTATATTGGACCACTCCAATATATGATAGTACACTACCAGATCAGTCATTGATCATCAATAAGAACTCCAGTTCAACTCACAGGGACGAGCCCACTGTCTCGAAGGAGCAAAAGCAACCCCCATGCGGAACAGCTTGTTCCACCCGATTCTCAGGGACCACGTTGACACAGTAGAACCTGGTAAAGGTACTTGGCGATGTCCAGATGGCCGGGGCAGATGGGGAAAAGGGGAAACCCCCTGAACTATATTCCCAAGAGGTGGCCATACCCTGAATGGAATGTGCCACTACTGCGGATGGCAGAGTCTGTCCAGCCAAGCGATATGCACAAGAAATGGCATCAACAAGCCAATGTGAGAGTCTCTGTCTCGAAATCCTTCAGCCCAGGACTCTATCACCATAGCATATAACAAGAGCTGATCAGTCAGCCTTTGTCCATATGACATACTGTAAGTGTCCAAAGCCCTCACCGGGCAGAGGACGGGCAGAGCATCCCCCAAGCCGTCAAAACCCATGGGAGGGATATAAGCTGACGGGTACAGAGGCCAGTTCACATGTCCTACGGAGAGAACCTTTTGGCAGAAATGAGGAAATGGTTCGCAAGGTGACACTCGACTTGTCGTGTCCCATCTGAAGACACTCCTCTCTCACCGAGAACGCATGGAGCTCACCAACCCTATTTGCGGAGGTGATTGACAAGAGAAATAGCACCTTCCATGAAAAGTGCTTAAGAGAGGCAGTATACAGGGGCTCAAAGGGAGGCTTCCCGGGTGCTGAGAACACCAAGCCAAGGTCCCAAATGAGAACCTGAAGAGTCTGGATGGAGGCACCTTACTCCTTTCATAAAGCGTGACAGCAACGGGTTCTTACCCAGCTGTCTGTCAGCTCCACCAGAATGGCATGCAGAGATAACTGCAACATACACGTATGTTTTGTAATAAATAAGTAAATGTACTTAGTTACTTTACACTGACTGCACTCAATGCAGGCGAGCCAACTAGAACGAGAGCTGGTCGTGGCTTTCGCCGCATCAAAGTACCTCAAATTGTACTTAAAGGAGCTATAGTCAACTTTTTCATTGTAGGGCCGACACTTTGTTTACATCCTAGTCTATAGACTAGAATGTAAACAAAGTGTCGGTCTGACAATGGCCAAAATGATTATTTTATCATTATTTTACGCTTTTTGTGGTCATTTTTGAATAGAAACACATATATGAAGCTTATTTTTTTATAAAATATTTTCGAAACATTATTTTTATTTTAGCATCCGTTTTTCAAGAAAAAGTTGACTATAGCTCATTTAAGTACAGTACTTGAGTAAATGTACTTAGCTACTTTACACAGCTACTTTACACTGCGCCCTCACTGCAGGGCAGCCGAGAGCTCGTGCTACTCGCGTCTCATCCTCTCATAATGTTCAAGAAAGCCTCGGTCAAAGTGCTTGGTGTAATGTTTTATTTTAACTCCATCTTCTAATTATTATTAACTTTCCCGCACAAATAGTCGCCCTGTCCCCTATTTATCGTTTTGTGTCATGATTTGTCCCAGGAACGGGAAAGAAATCCTCCATATAAATGTTGCTCCCACTGTATAAGCCCTCCTTCTGGCCATGCCAGCGCACAGCAGCCGCTGTCTTAACACAATAACTGCCGGGCGCCGCTAGGTGCCGCTAGAGTGCCAGCCATTCTCCCGTAGGCATTCACTATCACATCCGGGTCGCCAGCCTGAACTGGCTTGGCTTTTCACTCGAATGAGTGCTATGCTAGCGAGCCGGAGGAAGTTAGCTATCAGTTAGCAATCGACTATATAATTTTTTAGAAGAGCGATCTAAAGTTATTCAGCCGCCAAAATAACTTGTCTGCTGGCCTCGGAACACAATCCGGAGAAAATCCGCTGTAAAGATGTGTTTTTCTATTGGAGTGGGCGGCGTGGCGCGGCCTTTTCTTCCCATTACGGGCCGTGTAAACAGAATCGCGGCCTTGTGCTAGGATGCTAAATTAGACCGGGGCTTCGTTGATGCCTCCGATTATTTAATTCATTTTACTAAAGGAACCGAAAAATGTCGGTTCTTGTAATCCTTAATACGTCTTGCTGAAACAGCGTTTTTTTGGGGGGGCTCTAAACTTTTTTCTAAACCATTTTCAATGGAATAAATCATCGGGACAAGTAGAATGGCTCGTTGGGAAGCGGTGGAGGAGCCAGGACCACCCACGTCGCTACTAGCAGCTCAGGGTAAGCGAAATAGATTAAAAAATTAGTATTGGAATGGAAAAAATAACCGATATTATTCGGTTTTCGCACAGAAAGAGTTAACAAGCCAGGAGCGAAGTAAAGACCCGCCCCTCGCGAGTGTGCGAGCTCTGTTTCAGCATGAATACAGCGAAATCAGTCAGGTTAATTACAAAAAAGTGGGATAGCATACATATCGTTGGTCATGGTCGCTGACAAAGTTTACTTTATTATTATTAGATTATATAATATCGTAATTCCCACAGCCTGCTTCCCCATTGACTTCCATTGGGTCACTGGACCAATATTTTACAAGTGACACACTGTTTTGGCTCGTCACTTTCCGAGCTGGTTGGGCGGTGCTTCGGGAGTTGGGACCACCTTCTTCCTACAGCTCCCAATATTAACCCTTTCAGGGTAGAGTTGCATTGGCAATTATTTTCACAACTATGTCACAGTTCTATTGACACAAAGTAGAGCTCCCGTTACCCTTCCTTTAATACATGTTGCTCTTTGTTGGACAGCAATCTGTGTGTGGGTGGGTGGGTGGGATAATAGATACCTATTTACCTATTTCCTCCCGTGAGGGAAATTCAGTATTTTCAGACCAACCCAGCTGATTCGCTGCCCACAAGGAGCACGTGAGCAATTAGGGGTTAAGACTAGAGTCTTGATCAGGCCTGGCCTCTGTGCGGCGTGATATTTTATAGTAACACAATCATTAAAAACGTTCAAATGGTCATCCTGTACATTAAGCAACCACCTAATAATAAATGTGTAAATATTGGAATATAGAATGTGTTCCAGGGGCTGGATTAGGCCTGTGTGCCACCAATTGAATATCATTCATAATATAGACTGATTTTATGTTACTATATAATGATATAACCATATGTAATGCCATCAGTGAATACTGGAATGTTCTTTTACATTTCACATTTTTTTTTACATACAGTTATTTTGCATTCACAATGTGATTATTTATTGATGATCTTGTACATTTTAAAGGTGCATCAGTGATGATGATAATAGTGTCTGATTATTATGAATGTGTTTATCTTTGATGAAGAGTTCACTCTAGTCCTCTGACTGCACTTATAGGGAGCAGGGAGTAATGAATTCAGATCATACCATAAGCTCCAGATATAGACAGTAATGAATTCATATCATAAGCTCCAGATATAGACAGTAATGAATTCAGATCATAAGCTCCAAATATAGACAGTAATGAATTCAGATCATAAGCTCCAGATATAGACAGTAATGAATTCATATCATAAGCTCCAGATATAGACAGTAATGAATTCAGATCATAAGCTCCAGATATAGACAGTAATGAATTCAGATCATACCACAAGTTCCAGATATAGACATCAATGAATTCAGATCATAAGGTCCAAATATAGAGTAATTAATTCATATCATATTTAAGCTCCAGTAAAAGACCCTCCAGTGCAGATCAATACACATGATTTAACTCCATCATTAAGTGTTCTTCTCTCTGCTGTTTCAGAACTGGATCTATTGAATCAACCTGCTTAGAGCCCAGCGCCCACAGGTGAGTTATCTGTTTTGTGTGTGTGTGTGTGTGTGTGTGTGTGTGTGTGTGTGTGTGTGTGTGTGTGTGTGTGTGTGTGTGTGTGTGTGTGTGTGTGTGTGTGTGTGTGTGTGTGTGTGTGTGTGTGTGTGTGTGTGTGTGTGTGTGTGTGTGTGTGTGTGTGTGTGTGTGTGTTTTAACCTGTGTAGGAGCCTGTGACTAAATAATAACTACACAGGATCCATTGTGTGTCTGTGTCTAACCTTTCTGTCTGTATTTCTCTCTCCTTTTAGCTCCAGACCCAAATAAGGAACGACACACCGCCTTGAACTTATAGATTGATTATTTCCACTGTACTTGTTTTTTTTTCTTTTTTTTTCTTCTTTTTTTTAATGATTCGATTTTCTGATTTTAAATACGATTGAAGAATATCGGAATTGTTTTTAATAGATCTTTTTAAAATTTGTTTAAACAATCTTTTGAAATAAGTTATTTTTAAATGTAGGAAACAAAAAGTAAATGTAGGAAACAAAAAGGATTTTCTTTTCTCTGCACCTTAATACCATATACAACATGGTTATATTTAAGTTAATACCATGTACAACATGGTTATATTTATACCGTAATACCATGTACAACATGGTATCTATACTATAATACCATGTACAACATGGTTATATTTATACCTTAATACCATGTACAACATGGTTATATTTATACCTTAATACCATGTACAACATGGTTATATTTATACATTAATACCATGTACAACATGGTTATATTTATACATTAATGCCATGTACAACATGATGATATTTACACCTTAATACCATGTACAACATGATGTTTATACCTTAATACCATGTACAACATGGTGACAATTATACCTTAATACCATGTAAAACATGGTATTAAGGTATATATTTATTATTCTTGTGCCTTAACTATCATCAGGTATCTATCATTTACAATCTAAACATTTATCAGACGCTCTTAATCCAGAGTGATTTACAATAAACAAGGACAAAACAAGGTAATATGACACAGTCAGAGAGTAATCAAGGATCATACTGTAGGTTAACCAAGAATTATGATTATATTCTCAGTATCTCAGGAAAATACTGGATAAATAGCCTAATATATGTATGTAAATATACATGTAAATATGTAGATACTCTCTCCTCCCCTTTCCCTTTATGTAAATAAGTAAAACAATAGAGCGTAAATATAAATATGTAAATATGTAGATACATTGTTGGTGTTTTTTATTGCGCTCTCTCTCTCCATCCCTCTCTTCTTCCCTTTCCCTTCTTTATGTAAATAAGTAAAACGATAGAGCTTAAAGTTTTACACTGTAAACCTGTGATGTGACAATAGGCCTACAGCTGCATTTTGATTCTTGTTACAATAATGTAGGCCTATTGTCTATTTTTTGTATTCACAACACTCTGGGAGCTTAACAATCCAAAAGAATGTATGTTGATGATATGCATGAAGTGTCCTTTTGACTATTATTGTTGTGTTGTTTTTGTTTTTAATTTTTCAAAAAGAATAATTGTATTTTGTATTTTTTAGCGGTGGTCAACCACTCCTACACACATCTTTTTCCATGTGGGTCTGTTACTATCTATAGGCGCTTTTCCACTGCAAGGTGGAACCAGAACTTTCGGGAACCAGAACCTATTTTTTTGGTTCTGGTTTTGTTTCCATTGCGAACGGCCCGGTTCCAGACAAGGTTCCTGGAACCTCCTGGAACCTTTTTTAGGTCCTGCTCCTGATGTAGAACTAAACTTGAGTTCTGGGAACCTATGGGCGGGGCTAGCAGCGCTCCGGCTCTCGATTGGTCGAGCGGAGGTAACGACACAGAGGAGAACGGGGAGAAATCTCTCACAACACAACAGCGTCATTTTTAAAATCCCATTCCGACAGACAGAAACACAGAAACACTATGGACGCGACGCCAGACGACAGCCACGACACATTGGTCAAGTGAATGTGATGATACAGGCTCTTATTTGTGTCTGGGAGGGAGAAGAAAATATCCAGAAGGAGCTAGAAGCATCCGTTCTAAATGAAAGGATTTTCAAACAAATTCCGTTGCCGTCATCTTTCTGAAATGGGCGTCGAGTGCACAAGCAAACAGACACGGTGCCAAGCACAAATAAAGAAAATGTACGTCGATAGACCAACAACAAACTAAAACAGTGGAGATGAGCATTTCTACATTCGCCCGTCCATTGGTGACTCGAGTCAGCACTCAGCAGCCGAGCCGTGCGCAGCGCTGTGTTCAGGACACGCCTGCTTCGTATCGTGCGTGTGTGTGTGTGTGTGTGTGTGTGTGTGTGCGTGTGCGTGTGCGTGCACACGCGCGCACACACACACACACACACACGCGTGCACGCGCACACACACACACACGCGTGCACGCGCTTTTTTTCTCCCTAGAGCAAAGGCAGTGTACCAGCTCTGTACAGTTAGCAGCTTGTTTGAACGTTCTATTGTTTATTTATTTATATCCAGAAATTAGTAACTAAAGACGTATTTCTTACATACAGCTGTTATTTTAGATTTTAGATTCCCGAATGTGCTGCTGTTCAAATGACCAGCTGTTTTGTCTTAGCCAAATCAGGCTGACCAGTGGAGCTTCCCGGTTGGGTCTGGTTATATGGAAACAAAAGCAGAACTTGGTTCTGGAACTTCACAGGTTCTTGAAAGTTCTTGGTTCTGGAAAGTTCTGGTTCTGGCTTGGCCCTGCAGTGGAAATGCGCCTTATCTATGCATGTAGCCTGAACTGCAATACCACTGGTGAGTGGTGACCAAGTGCAGCTATTGACACACACACACACACACACACACACACACACACACACACACACACACACACACACACACACACACACACACACACACACACACACACACACACTCCACTGCAGAGAAGAAGCATTTGGGTGTGATTTTTTTTTTTAATATTAAAGTGTTATTTTTTTTATCTTGCAACATATTATCTGAAGATGTTTTAAATATTGTTTCTTTTTAAGCATTGTGAAGCATAGGCAAAGAATCAGCATTGTGCTTCCGCCTAATCCTGTTTTTGGTCAAGATTTCAATTTTGTATGTTTTTCATTTGTTAACGAGTACCAAAGATTTAAATCATTCATTTATACCTTGTGTTTATTTTAGTCTGGAGGTTTGTCATGGTGAGGTACAGCCTGTGAACAGCAGAATGATTAGAGCTTGGAGAGATATACTTCTAGGTCTGTTTTACCAGAAATGTTACCTTTTCCTTTCTTTATTAAGTGTGCCTGCCATGCAATGGCAAAACACTTATTGTACTCCCCCATACTTAAGTCAGTCAGTCAGTCAGTCAGTCAGTAATGTTCTTGCAAATTTCTGCTCGTAATAACTGCCGCACAATTTACGCCACCGCCGCAATATATACATCAAAACGTGCGGCTCGGCCGGGAATGGTGTGCTATTACTTTTCTTTCCGATCCGCGTTACCATTGCGACGTAATTCGCAAAAAACTACGCCAAAAAACCCCATTGACTTAGAATGGGGGAAACTTCGGCACGTAATAACTGCCGCACAATTTACACCACCCCCGCAATATATACATCAAAATGTGCGGCTCGGCCGGGAATGGTGTGCTATTACTTTTCTTTCCGATCCGCGATACGATTGCGACGTAATTCGCAAAAAACTACGCCCAAAAACTCCATTGACTTAGAATGGGGGACTCCGAAAAAAACCCAGAAACTTTGGCGCCACATAACTCTGCCATACTTTTGCCTAGCAACATCATTTAAAATGTAAAATGCTCACACAACTTTGGTCTTTTTCCGACCAATAGGGATGAGCTGTAATTGATTAAGCCCCGCCCCCTCTATAACAGGAAGTGCCCTTCACCAAACAGGAAGTGCCTCTATAACTCATGAACCGTTTGTCGTACAGACTCGCGGCTGGTGTCATACATTTATTTTTTTCTCAAAAAAAATTTTTCTCAAAAATTTTTTTTTCTCAAATTTTTTTTTCTCAAATTTTTTTTTCTCAAAAAATTTTTTTTCTCAAATTTTTTTTTCTCAAATTTTTTTTTCTCAATTTTTTTTTCTCAAATTTTTTTTTTCTCAATTTTTTTTTTCTCAATTTTTTTTTTCTCAATTTTTTTTTCTCAAAATTTTTTTTTCTCAAATTTCTTTTTCTCAATTTTTTTTTCTCAAATTTTTTTTTTCTCAAAAATTTTTTTTTCTCAATTTTTTTTTTCTCAAACATTTTTTTTCTCTAATTTTTTTTTTCTCAATTTTTTTTTTTCTCACAAAACAATTTTTTCTCAAAAAACTGTCGTTAAAGTGCGACCCGTGATAACGGCCAAAAATGCTCCAAAACGCCACTAATTAGTCGAAATGGCTGACTTCCTGTTTGGTTTCTGATTGGCTGCTGGCCCATTGTGACGTGGGTAGAGCTGCGAGGGCCCGGTCATCGCTGCTTGCAGCTTTAATTCATTAATCGTCCATGACCTTAATTGGGGCCTATTTCGCCAAACAGGAAGTGCCCCTCACCAAACAGGAAGTGACCCTTGATCTCGTGAACCGTTTGTCATACAGACACGCGGGTTGCGTCAAATGAAATAACGCTAATGCTAACACCAACCGCTACACAAGGTTGCACAGACTTAGCGAGCTGCAGGCACACTTAAAATTTCTTAGAAATTTTCTCTTCTAGTATTTTATACTATTGCCAGCTGTTATTTTAGATTTTAGATTCCCGAATGTGCTGCTGTTCAAATGACCAGCTGTTTTGTCTTAGCCAAATCAGGCTGACCAGTGGAGCTTCCCGGTTGGGTCTGGTTATATGGAAACAAAAGCAGAACTTGGTTCTGGAACTTCACAGGTTCTTGAAAGTTCTTGGTTCTGGAAAGTTCTGGTTCTGGTTCTGGCTTGGCCCTGCAGTGGAAATGCGCCTTATCTATGCATGTAGCCTGAACTGCAATACCACTGGTGAGTGGTGACCAAGTGCAGCTATTGACACACACACACACACACACACACACACACACACACACACACACACACTCCACTGCAGAGAAGAAGCATTTGGGTGTGATTTTTTTTTTTGAGCGGTGGTCACACGTCTCCATAGCGTGGCCGTGTGTGTCTGTGTGTGTGTGTGTCTGTCTGTCTGTATGTAGCCTCTGGTGTAGCCTGAGTACCCTGGGTGACCAGAGAGGTGCTGTTGAGTCTAGCCTGCCCTGAGCATCAACTGCAATACACACACACACACACACACACACACACACCCCCACCCCACACACACAGGCACCCCCCCCCCCCCCCCCCACAGGCACCCCCCCCCCACACCCCCCCCCCCCCCCCCACACACACAGGCACCCCTCCCCCCCCCCCCCCCCAGGCACCCCTCCCCCCCTCCCCCCCCCCCACGACCACCGCTCAGTTCACACGGGTGTGATTTCATATTAAAGTGTTATTTTTTTTATCTTGCAACATATTATCTGAAGATGTTTTAAATATTGTTTCTTTTTAAGCATTGTGAAGCATAGGCAAAGAATCAGCATTGTGCTTCTGCCTAATCCTGTTTTTGGTCAAGATTTCAATTTTGTATGTTTTTCATTTGTTAACGAGTACCAAAGATTTAAATCATTCATTTATACCTTGTGTTTATTTTAGTCTGGAGGTTTGTCATGGTGAGGTACAGCCTGTGAACAGCAGAATGATTAGAGCTTGGAGAGATATACTTCTAGGTCTGTTTTACCAGAAATGTTACCTTTTCCTTTCTTTATATTTTATACTATTGCCAGCTGTTATTTTAGATTTTAGATTCCCGAATGTGCTGCTGTTCAAATGACCAGCTGTTTTGTCTTAGCCAAATCAGGCTGACCAGTGGAGCTTCCCGGTTGGGTCTGGTTATATGGAAACAAAAGCAGAACTTGGTTCTGGAACTTCACAGGTTCTTGAAAGTTCTTGGTTCTGGAAAGTTCTGGTTCTGGCTTGGCCCTGCAGTGGAAATGCGCCTTATCTATGCATGTAGCCTGAACTGCAATACCACTGGTGAGTGGTGACCAAGTGCAGCTATTGACACACACACACACACACACACACACACACACACACACACACACACACACACACACACACACTCCACTGCAGAGAAGAAGCATTTGGGTGTGATTTTTCTTTTAATATTAAAGTGTTATTTTTTTTATCTTGCAACATATTATCTGAAGATGTTTTAAATATTGTTTCTTTTTAAGCATTGTGAAGCATAGGCAAAGAATCAGCATTGTGCTTCCGCCTAATCCTGTTTTTGGTCAAGATTTCAATTTTGTATGTTTTTCATTTGTTAACGAGTACCAAAGATTTAAATCATTCATTTATACCTTGTGTTTATTTTAGTCTGGAGGTTTGTCATGGTGAGGTACAGCCTGTGAACAGCAGAATGATTAGAGCTTGGAGAGATATACTTCTAGGTCTGTTTTACCAGAAATGTGCGTGTGCGTGCGCACGTGTTTGCACGCAGTGTAATAATAATGTAAATAAAAATGTAATATCTGGAATTTATATAGCGCTTTTATGAGTACCCAAAGTCCCTTTACGTGTGTGTGCGCGCGCGGCAGGTAAAGGCAACAACTTCATTAGGAAAATTTAGATAGAAAGGTGGGTTTTCAAGGCGGTTTTCAAGGTAGGGAGGGAGGGGGCGTCCCTGATGTGTTTAGGGAGTTCATTCCAGAGGGTGGGGGGGCAGCCACTAACCTCGCGTCACCAGGTTTTCTCGGGGGAAAGCAGGAGGCCACAGAGAAGGCCCTGTCACCCCAGGTTGGGTGCTTGACCCTGGGGACCTCGAGGAGGCCAGCTTCACTGGACCTGAGGACATACGGCTCAAGGAGGTCAGAGAGGTTGTGCATGTGCAATGCCTTGCAGAATAAGGAATATACACCTTAATGTCAGCTATAGTCTTTGTTGGGTCCAAGACATTAAAATACATGAACAAAATTAAAAAAACAAAAAGTGTGTGTATCACCTTGTCCAAACTCTCCTGAATGCAGCATCTTATGTTGCCCTCTCTGTGTAGACTATTGACTTGATTATGCTTAGTTCAGTGTGTTAACAAGCACCAAAATAGACGCGGCGTGGAGGTCTGCTTTTTCCGATATTCTCACCAAAGGCCCTTTTATAAATGTCAGCCCCTGCCTCTGTAACATTCTCTGCACGTCCCTGGACAACAGAGTGAACATAGATTCTCATACACAGGGAGAACATGACGGGACAGTTTACAGTTTAGGCATTTAGCAGATGCTTTTAATCCAAAGCGACTTACAATAAGCAGGTATACAGGACCAACCAAATAAATGCTCTGCTGCCATAAGGGGGTTCCACACTAGCCGCGGTCACCGCCTCCTAGCAATTCATTTTCAATGAGAGGCGGGCGGCTTTTTCAGCCGCGCAGCGAAGTTTTGGGGCGGCGAGGCGAGCGGGCGCGGTCCCGTGAAATCCCCCGCGAGCGTGCTCGTTTGTGCATGCGTACGCGGGCGGTGAGAGCTGGATTGTATTCATCTTTGTGAAATACCGCGTGGCGTTTACTCACTGAGCGAGTGTGTTTGTGTGGTAACCGGTCTTCTCGCCAAAAATCCAACTCGCCAAATTGTCCACACTCATTGGGCAGGGAACGGACCTCTATTCCGAAACACCGTTTTTTCGAAACACCGCTTTTCCGAAAATAAATAGAAACGCACCTCTCTTCCGAATATAGGACTCTTTATTTGTAAGAATTAACTTGGTAAAGTGTCTTTTCAGGTTGTGATGACACGTTGCCTACCCCAACCAACATCAAACACCTGTGTATTAATCCTTCATTATTCTTCCTTTTATTAAATATGGTACAATAAATGTCTACCTCTGTCTTGTCTGTATGTCCTTTCGTGAAAGCAAACGGAAAGTTTGAGCATATGAAGAGATTCCGTTTTAACCAGGAAAACATGTTGATATACAAGCTTGAAATGCATCACAGCGCGCACGCCTTGTGAACTAGGACAGTGTTTCTCAGTTTCTCAAAATTTAAAATAAGGTCTCCTCTTAACTCTGACCAGTAACGACTCCCCATGGAGCCCAGCGCAAGGTGGTCAGAGGGTCTAGACTAGAGCTATAAACGGAGGGAGAGGTTCCGATCGAGCTGAGTGACACAGGTCCAGACAAAAACGTTTTTATGACAAAATATAGCCCAAACCATGTACCAGTAGCCTGGAGCAGGCTTTGTCAAACCGGCTTTCCTTCAAAAGCCCCCAAGTCAATAAAGACAGACAGATCAGGACCATAGACAGAGGTGGAAAAAATACTCACATGTTGTACTTAGGTAAAAGTATCAATACTGCACTATATGTACTCCGTTACAAGTAAAAGTCCAGAATTCAAAATGCACTTGAGTAAAATTATGAAAGTATTGGCATCAAAATGTATTTAAAGTACCAAAAGTAAAAGTACAACATGTTTGAAAATAGCCGATCTACAAGCTCACAACGCGGCGCGCGTTGTGAGCTTGTAGATCTGCTATTTTAATAGGTATGGAATAGGGCTAAATGTATGGTTTATGTATGTCTTATAATATTATAATTTATGTCTGCAAAGTAGGCTAACTAGTAACTAAAGTTTTCAAATTATTGTAGTGGAGTTCAAGTACAATATTTGGATCCAAGATGTAGTGGAGTAGAAGTAAAAGTATTGGAAATTGGAAATACTCAAGTAAAGTGCCTCAATTGAGGAGCAAGCAACGCCAGTAAATCTTTTCTGTCATGTTTTATTTTTTAAGTTTTTAAATTATCCAACACCAGGACTCTGCCTCCACGACGATTGGCGATTTGAATGTATGGCGCTGCTATCTTCTTATTAGTGTTACAAATTTAATGAGACGCTCTTTTTTAAGTTGCCTATAACATTGTCAACGAGTGAGTACCTGTCTGTCTGTGATGATCTGTCTAAGGTGCTGATCTGTTGCTGATCTGTTAACAGATCAGCACCTTAGACAGCTTCTCGCCATCACGGACAGACAGGTAGCCTACTCAATGTTATTGGCAACTTGACATGCCAATAAAGTATTCAATTCGCCAAGGCCAATACGTTTGAGGCAATCTTGTACAGTACAAGATTGCCTCAAACTTATTGGCTTTGGCGAATTGGAAGCAGATGTTAATCAATCAAGTTCACGTCTATAAAAGAGCGTCTCATCAGTGATACATTCTCCTTTTCAACACTAACGGTCGGACTACACCAAAAAATGTGCACATACGCGCGTACTGTCCGTGAAGAGGCTCGCGTATGCGTAAACGCTCCAGGCTACACCAAGGAGGGAGTATATGTGAGGAAGACCAGATAGTATATGTACAAAACGCATAGGCGTGCTCATAGGCGATTTTAAGGGGTGTCCTAGGGTGCACGTGCACCCCCTGGCCGCTAGGCTGCCATTTTGATTTTTTTTTTTTTTTTTTTGTAATTGCGACCGTCAGGGAGCAGTTTACTATGAAAACCTCCACCGTCCGTCCGTCCGTCCGTCCGTCCGTCCGTCCGTCACACCTTTGTGACCATCAACAAACGTCACACCTTTGTTGATGTTTAAATCGAAGAGTCTTGGTCAAATACTTCTGTTGGTTTCTGCACTGATCATTTATACAATTCAGCTGTGTTTGCTCGTGTCATCATGATGAGGTCATAAATCAGCCATGCCCAAATATAGATTTTACGGGTTTACATGCTTACTCAGTTATTCGTTATGTGAAAGTCCTATGACGTCTATGATATCTGACATCATCATACATACATTCCCTTTTATGCCCATAAATGGAGATCCCCTCTGTAGAACCAGCCACTGACATCACTGTAATGTCAGGGGAACCAAATCCCTTTTATGCCCATATGGAGATCCCTGTGATGCCAGGGGAACCAAATCCCTTTTATGCCCATATATGGAGATATGGAGATCCCCGTGTTGCCTGGGGTAACCAAATCCATTTTATGCCCATATATGGAGATCCCTGTGATGCCAGGGGAACCAAATCCCTTTTACACCCATATATGGAGATCCCTTATGTCATCAATATTAAGCCCATATCTGTGAATATCTTTGGGTACCAGATGTCTCCATATATGGTTAAATGGTCCGATATACATCACTGGCCAGAAGACCAAGAAATGGTGCAACCTCGCCCTTTGCTTTTCTCCCTATAGGCATCTTACTGGTAGGTAGTTTAATGAGGAATGCAGTATGGTTGCGACCGTAAGGTCGCAGTTCAGTATGAAAACCTCCACCGGCCGTCCGTCGGTCACACGTGCGGTCGACCGCACGTCACACGTGCGGTCGACGTGTGATGAGGTCACGATGAGTCATCTATGCCCAAATATAGATTTCTAGGTCAGATGGCCCATAGAGTTTGTGATGTCAAACCTAGCAACCCAATATAAACAAACCTGATGTCAGACCTGAAGTATCCTTTTATACCCATATATGGAGATACAGAGATCTCCATATATGGGCATATTAGAAAGCCCATATATGGGCATATACGGATGACATCAGGGATATCCATATATGGGCATAAAAGGGACAAGGGCTTACAGTTAAGAGATCTCCATATATGGGCATATCAGAAAGCCCATATATGTTCATATACTGATGACATCAGGAATATCCATATATGGGCATAAAAGGGACAAGGACTTACAGTTAAGAGATCTCCATATATGGGCATAAAGGGACAAGGACTGTTACAGTAGATATAGAGATGTCCATATGGGCATAAATGAACAAGGACTGACAAACACTGAGATCTCCATATAACCTATGGGAATATAAGGGACGAGGACTGTCAGCTTGTAGACCTATTTTCTAAATATTGTTGTACATTAAAAACTTGAAATGGGTCGTTCTGCATAGTACTTGGGATTTGTTGATGTAAATGTTCACATAGAGTGTAATAATTGGTAAAACAAACTTTTGGCCTATTTGTGGAGATAAGCGACCAACGGTCGCTTATCTCCCGATTAGGGAGTCTTACTGGTGTAACTTTATTTTATAATTATTAAATAAAACAGTGATCGTGATTTGTAAAATGTGCGCAAAAAGAGAGGTGGAGGGGCAAGTATTTCAGCTTGCTTGCTTGCAATGTAAGACCTATCAGCTTGCTTGGCGACGGCGCTGTTGGCAGACTTGGCAGGCACTGTGGGTGGGCTGTGAGATTAACACCTGTGCTGGCCGGCTCTGATATGATGACCCACAATTCCTTGATTTCCTTATCTGTTTCCGCCCGCCTAAAACAATATGGATACAGCGGCAGAGCAGCAATAATGGCGAAACGAACTATAAATACAAAGACAATTGACCAATTCTTTATAAAAAAGAGCAAACCCAGTGCCACAACCGATAATTCATCATCAGGAAATGTGAACACGGGTTCACTCGACACTGACAGTAATGCTAATGAACGCGAACCAGAGGAGGTGGACGGAGCTTGCAGCAGCAGTGATCCAGCCACCGACATCACTGTGGAAGGCTCGCCGTTGCCGGAGGCCGGGGCCCCGGTTCCTCCACAGCAAGCAAGCCCCACTCCAGACTCAACCCCAGGCCCAGGCCCAGACCCAGAGGAGCCAAATGAAGCCAACTTTGTTCATGAAAGAGACCCTTGCCATGGCCCGGATAAAGCTAAGCAGTTTTTGGCTTTGGGTCCATATCAGCCAGAAGATGTAGAATGTCCATTAAAGACCGCTGGCGAAAAACAACGCAAATTCAGAAAGGAGTGGTTTAAAGATTTTGCCTGGCTGGAGTATAGCGTGCGCCATGACCGGGCGTTCTGCTTTCCATGTCGGGCCTTTGGTTCTGAGAAAGCCGAGCAAGCTTTCAGGAGGACAGGTAAATAAAGACACATCTCTGTTTACACAATGCTGTTGTACTCCCTCCAAGTGCATAGTCTATTATGTTCCCTTTTTTCAACTGTTTCGTTATATTGCTTTAATGCTTTGGCAATGTAATCTATGTTTTCTCATGCCAATGAAGCTAATTTAATTTGAATTGAATTTACAGGGTTTCAGGCATGGAGTAAGGCTAAACAAACTTTTCGTGACCATTCTACAAGAGAGAACCACATTGATGCCTCGGGCAGATGGCAGGGATACCTGGCGTCGCTGGAGAAGGGAAGCGTCGCGTCAAAATTGGATACCCAGAGACGGGCATTAGTAGAAGACAACCGTGACTATTTACAAGCCGTCATTCAGACGGTTTTATTCTGTGCTCACCAGGGAATACCTCTAAGAGGACATGATGAAGGCGAGGACTCTTTAAACCAAGGAAATGTGAGAGAACTCATGCAACTGCGTTCAAATGACAGTGAACTAATTAGACGGATGTTTACCCTGAGAGAGAAGCGCTACACCTACGTCAACAGTGAGTCTCAAAACGAAATTCTTGATTTAATGGCTAAACAAGTGCTAGGAAAAATTGTATCTGAAGTTAAGAATGCAGGTGTGTTTTCCATAATTGCAGATGAAACAATGGATTTGTCAAAACATGAACAAGTTGCTCTCATTCTCCGTTATGTATCTGAATCACTAGAGATTAATGAACGCTTCATTGGGTTTTATCGTACAGAGCTGACTGATGGTGCTTCACTTGCTGCTTTAATTAAAAACACACTGGAAAAATTGGACTTAGATATAAACGCTCTGAGGGGCCAGTGTTATGATGGGGCAGCCAGTATGCGTGGTCCTTATAAAGGGGTTGCATCCCGTATCCTAAAAGAAAATCCCCTTGCTTTCTATGTTCATTGGCATGCGCATATATTGAATTTATGTGTTGTTGACATGGTTTCTAATGTGCCTACAGTCCGAAATGCTTTTGGTACACTTCAGACACTAAGGAATTTCATTGAGGGCAGTGCTAAGCGCCACGCTGTATTCGAACGAATGACAGCTAGTAAACCATTCGCAGGCGGGGCTGAAACACTCAAGTCGCTCAGTGACACCCGGTGGAATTGTCGTTTGGAGGCTATAAAAGGAGTGTTAGATAACTATGATGAACTCGTTAATACTCTAGAAGAAATAGCCGAATCCAATGATAAAGCAGGTGTAGAAGCAAATTCACTGCTTAAAAATATCCACGATTTCAGCTTTATTTACTGTATGGTCTTCATGCGCAGGGTTTTAACTCAGACAGATAGTCTAAATAAACTGTTGCAGACAAGAAACTACAAATATGACACTGCATTTGCAACAGTAAAAGCGACTGTTAAAACCATTAAGGATATTAGAGGGGGAGAGTTTGCTTCTCAGGTTTTCCAGTATGTTAGTCAGATCTGTGAAAGAAATGGTTTTGCTGGTCCTAGTGTGCCACGCAAATCAGTGTTTAACACAGCAGCGGATTATTACCGATGTGATATTCTGTATAGAACACTGGACACACTCATACAACAGCTTGAGGGGCGCTTTTCTGAAAACGATTTTCATATCCTCCAGTGTCTTGCTGATGTTGTAACCTCAGATAGCCCTTCAGAAAAAAGTGTGACAGACGTATGTCAAACATACACTCTTGATGCAGATGTTCTGAAAGCTGAAATCTCTGTAATGACTTCCATGTACAGGGAAGAGAATGTGCGCAAAAAAAAAGAAATGGAGGACACGACACTGTTTGAAAAGAAACTTGCTTTTTTTTCAAGAGAAGGGAATGCATAATTCTGATTCATTTGGTACATTAAAACACGTCTACACACTGTACCTCACCATACCAGTTACGAGTGCTTCAGCTGAGCGCAGTTTCTCTACTTTGAGACAACTAAAAACGTATTTACGGACAACCATGACTGATAAAAGAGTGTCAGATATAGGCATTTTACAGATTGAGAAAATACACGAAATTAAAGTGCAGAAAATAATTGAAAGGTTTGCAAGTGTCAAAACCCGGAGGCTGCAGTTCATTGTGTAATAAGGATGTGTCTATTTGTTTTTGTGAAATGCTTATTTGACACTGTAAATGACTGCTTGATTGCTTGATGAATGATGATTAACTTGATGTTTGGCTTTGCTGCCTCTGTCTGCAAAATAAGTAAATAAATCCTATACTAGACATGCTCATGGTGTCTAGAAAAAGAAGCACCTGTTTTACACTTTTTTTGTTTATATTGTGTTACATTTGGGTACAAAATTAACTGCAGAAATCCGCTAAAACAACATTACAAAACCGCTAATATCCGCAATTTTTTTCGCGTGCGAGCCTCGCGCGCACGCGAACGTCGTGCACGGGCGCGTGCATGAGGTAATAGAGGTCGTGCACCCCCTGCTGGAAGAGGCTAGAATCGCCTATGGGCGTGCTTAAAAAATAGAACCGATCCTATTTTTAGGGAATGCGTATCCGTGGTTCGCGCTATCCGTACGCCTGGTGTAGCCGGCTGAATTGATATACATTGGATCTATCCAAAACGGACATACGCGCGCGCGCCCCGCATACGCACGCATACGCACTGACGCGCGCGAAACGGCTTGGTGTAGTCCGGCCGTGATAAGAAGATGGCAGCGCCATACATCCAGATCGCTAACCGTCGTGGAGGGAGACTAGCCTATTGCTTGCTGCGCTATTAATAGACTTCAGTGACGGGCCGGCCGGGCTACACCAGAAAACGCGCATGCATGCCGTGCGCTGTCTGTGGCTGTGCGTGTGCGTGTGCGAGAGACCGGGGAATTTGCGCTGGCCGGGCTACAACACCAAGCCGTTTTGCGCGCGTCAGTGCGTATGCGGGGCGTGCGCGCGTATGTGCGTTTTGGATAGATCCAATGTATATAGCCTATCAATTCAGCAGGCTACACCAGGCGTATGGATAGCGCGAACCATGGATATTGATTGATTGACTGAAGAATTTATTAGAAGATTGCAATAGAAAAAAGTACAGTTTCAGCACAGTACAAATCACTGGTACAAGGTCAACTAAAAGGAGATCCTAGAAAGCCGAGGCTTATTTCCACAGGAACCACACTTTAAGTATAGGCCTATCATATAACATTGAATATATGATACGCATCTCTCCCTCCCCGTCTCTCTCTCTCTCCCCCCGTCTCTCTCTCTCTCTCTCTCGGGATAGGGAATTAGGGATACGCATTCCCTAAAAATAGGATCGGTTCTATTTTTTCCTCCTTGGTGTAGCCTTGGTGTATAGCCTGGAGCTTTTACGCATATACGCGAGCGTCTTCACCAGGCGTTTATTGCGCAAAATATAGATATATGAGACCCAGCGGCAGTTTGCCAGGCTATTAATTGGTGATTTACGTATATATATATATATATATATATATATATATATATATATAGAGAGAGAGAGAGAGAGAGAGAGAGAGACGGGGAGAGAGACGGAGAGAGAGAGAGACGGGGAGAGAGAGAGAGACGGGGAGAGAGAGAGAGGGAGAGAGAGAGAGACGGGGAGAGAGAGAGAGAGAGAGACGGGGAGACTGAGAGAGAGACGGGGAGAGAGAGACGGGGAGAGAGAGACGTAGAGAGAGAGAGAGAACGAGACGGAGAGAGAGACACTTTGGAAGCAGAAAAGACTGCGCCTATAAACACTGTTCGAACGGTGTGAACGGAACGGACGATATGGACTAAATATTAAATAATAGCCTATAGGCTATTCGGAATAGCGGGGTCTTATATACAAATTATAACCACCGCTACTCCGAACAATGGAAGTCTACGTTCGGAATAGCGGTCTTTCGGAAAAACGGTGTGTAACCCCTCAATGCTCCTGGATTTCCCAGGATGATTGGCAATTACATCTACTATGTCAAATATTTTCTGGGGGAGGACCCCCAGATGAGAAGTCATTATTAAGGATGTCTTACTTTGCTTCAGTCATCAAATCTGTACACCTACATTTGGCATTTTAAGGCTGAAATTGTACCCATGCTAGTAAAGCAAGCCTGATAAAAGTATCAAACATGCACAAAATTCAACAGAACACAGGAAAATATATCTGTTAAGAAGTTTTCACCGCGGTGCGGCCACCGCTGATCCTAGCGGCAGCCCCGACGGCAACCGCCTGTAGTGTGTAGGGCACCATAGTGTGTTCACACTTCACCCTACACATGGTCAGAGTCAGACAACCAAATAACCCAATAATAATGGATTGCATTTTTATAGCGCTTTTCTATATGAACTTTTCTAAACTGAACTTTTAAATTCAGATGTCTCAGTCATCTTTATCTTGATGCAATGGAAACAGGTTCCCTCTGAATTCTATTCTACTCTACGTATGAGGAACGTTGGAAAACACAAACTTCCTGTCTGCCTTAAAAACATCTGCTTGTCTGAATCGCCAAAATAAAAGTCTGGGTTTCCGAGGCTACTTTGAATGCAACATAGATTAATTTTATTTAGACACACCTAATATGCTGTTTGCTTCTTCTCTCAGTCTCACTTTACACTACACTACATGCTGGTTTTAACCAGTGTTACAGTTTACAGTTTAGGCATTTAGCAGACGCTTTTAATCCAAAGCAATTTAATAAGCAGGTAATACACATCACTATAATAAGCAAGATAATATGTCAGTAGGCCTACATGAACAACAATATAACAAATGCATAGGAATATCAATCTAGAAAAAAAATATATATATAAAGGTAGACCACCTAACTTCTAAACACCCTATAAAATAAAATAAAATAAAATAAATGCTATCTAGCTTCATGTATGGTCATTGATGGTCATTGAGGGAAGGGGAGTGTTACAGTAGTGCTATGGGTTTAGGTGGAGTCTGTAGAGGTACCCCCAAAGTAATCATAAACTAACCCTGCACAAGCACTTGGAATTGTAGGAGTTGGCATTACATTTAGTTTGACTTAATATGTTCTATTTTGAACACAGCAGATCTATGTTCACAACGCCTCCCCTCGCAACAGCTATTTTCACAATTTCTGCCTCAAAATATTTGATAATTTACCAAATGTTTAACCAGAGAATACAAAAAAAGGTCTTAAAAGTTCTCAAATTGTATTTTTTAAAATGTGAAGATACTTAGCCTTTACTGTATTTTGGTCTGTTTACTTTTGAGTGAAAACAATGTTAACATTTAGCTAAACATCTGGGGACCCGCCTGGGGGTCCCGACCCACATGTTGAGAACCACTGGTGTAGCCCCACTGTGTTGCCATGTCTGCTTAATATTATAAGCGGATTGTTTTTCTGTAAAGTCCCTTGAGGAGGAGAGGTCCGTGAAGTCAGCTGCATTAGCGTTTCCGGCCTGGCAGCTGGCTGCATTAAGCGAAGCTCCAGCCTTCAAAATAAAAGTCAACTAAATAATGTTTATTTAAAAGACACAAATGTATTTAAGAAATACGTGTATGATGTATGTCTCTATACTAGTGTACTTCTAATTGTCCTAACACATTTTCCAGGTTCTTTCAGATTGAAATTCGTGGTATGCGAGCCATTAAAGGCCACTTAACAAGTTAATTCCATTCTTTCTATTGTAATCCATAGAAGAGCTTCAATTGGTTGTTGACACAAGTAGGCTACATCTAATGAGGTCCAGTTACTTAATTATCAATTTTACTTTATCTGTTTATTTAGATTGGGCAGATGTAATGTATGGTAGGCTACTATGGGCTATATTAATGTAAGTAATGAAAATACACTGAGTGTGCATGTACACCAGGGGTCTTCAACAGGGGGTCCAGGACCCCTATCGGGTCCTCAGAATTACTACAGGGAAAGGCACCAAATCTATGTGTGATAGGACCATTCTTTTAGAATAAATGGACAACCCTCTCATCCCTTTTCTGAGGAGAACTTTAGCCAAAAATAGAAGATCTACAAGCTTGTAGATCTGCTATTTTTGGCAATAGGTTTGGTGTTGAAGTGAAAAAGCCGGAGACCAAGTACATAGTGAAAGGTAAAATGTACTAAGTAAAAGATGGAACAAGGATGTAAGGAGTTCAATGTAAAAAAAAAAAGAAAACGCCCCCAAAAGCTCTAGTGGGCACTAGACAGGAGGCGGCTCTTTGCGTTGGCACTTTGGAGACACGCACGCGTTCGGGGAGACCTCCTCTATCACTCCACACTCTCCGCTAAGCAGGAGAGGTGTAAAATCAATTTCTGTTGGCTTTCCAGTGCAGCCACTCGCTCAAAATAGTGACATTTTCAGGCATTTTCAAACTCTAGTTGGCGCTGGAGAGCAGACGGCTCTTTGCGTCGGCACTTTGGAGACACGCACGCGTTCAGGGAGACCTCCTCTATCACTCCACACTCTCCGCTAAGCAGGAGAGGTGTAAAATCAATTTCTGTTGGCTTTCCAGTGCAGCCACTCGCTCAAAATAGTGACATTTTCAGACATTTTCAAACTCTAGTTGGTGCTGGAGAGGGCCACTACATTTTCACACACACTCCAGAGGGCCACAATGCATATACCAAAAATAGAAGATCTACAAGCTCAAAACGTGTCGCATTTGCTATTTTTGCAAATGTTTTAATTGATATCCTTAAAAGTAATTGTTTTATTTAATTTCAAATGCATGTACAGGTTCTTATGTTATGTTCTTTCCAAACAGGTCACATACGGCTTGAAGCAGCAGCAAAGCAGTCAGCAGCCAAGCAGTCAGCAGCCAAGCAGTCAGAAATGTTTAGAAATGCGCTTGAGAAAATCGAAGTGGCCAACACGCATGCAGTGTCATTAGTGTCTCAGCAATTGTCTAGAACAGTCGTATGGACCATTTTAGACAGCTTTGTGAAAGAAATACTTGGAGCTGCTTTCTTAGGAAATGATCTGCTTAGCCTTAAAAGTCTTGGTCGCTACATTTGTACATTATGTGGTGACCAGGCTGTACCATCTAGAAGGAACATGTCACAACTGATAGTAGAGCCACTTGAAGTGTCACAAAAAGGCATCTCGGACACATTTGAACAACTATTTCTTGGTCAACGTGACAAATGCGAAACATGTAAGCAGGAAAACAGATTATCAAACTATAAAATAATTCACAGCCCACAGACTTTACTTCTCCTGTTAAGATAGCTGGCACAGAAATTCCCAAAACATTCAATCTCTCCTGTCTGTACCACCAAAATGATTATGCTGTGTCCAGCTTTTGTGCATTTTTTGACAAGTCACCACATGTGTCACCTGCTGTGTATACCTGGAAAGACCAGAAATGGCATAATGTGACAAATACATCCGAAAAAACAGAATGCTTTGAATTTGAGGTAATGCAAAGATTACTGACCACAGCTAGTTTCATTGTTGTGTCATACGAGAAAACCAATAGTGTGGAACTAATCAACTTTCAGCAGGTTAAACAAAAACATAAATGCACGGACAGATGCAAGGGACACACAAGTGAAGCCCATTCCAAACCTACAGGAAACTCGTACATCATGTCTTTCAGTTAAAGACTTTGCTTGTGTGAAGAATGATGGGTGGCTGAATGATAGAATTATCGATGAGTACCATAAGCTCTTGGACTCTAGTGTTGGCTCCAAAAATTCATATATTTGTCCCAGCACTTTTGCAAGCCAACAGTTAAGGAGTCTTTGGTGTGATCACATCAGTGTCCTCCCAGATGTACCACGAGCATCACACAATTGGTGGAAGTATGATTTGGTGATATTGCCCGTCAACATTGGGGAGGTCCATTGGGGAGCCATTGCTGTAGATTTCTCCAATAAAACAGTGACTGGTGATTGCATAGTGTTAGATGTTGTGATAATGGATTCCTGCCTTTTGGATGTATATGAGCAAGAACTGGTTAAGGTATTTAATCCACTGCAAAGATACTTAACCTTACAGTACTTTGCATTGCATGGTAGAGGTATGGGAATCACATTTAGATATGAGTGCTATAACAGATGTCTCAATTTCATAAAACAAACCGATCAAAACAGCTGTGGTATTTTCACCTGCTTGTTTTCCAAAGCTGTTCTGTTTGATGTGAGCCTCAACATTTTCAAAAGCGAGCGTGAAAAGCAAGATTGTGTTATGTATGAGTTGTCAAGCAGAACGTTATTGCTCTGAGTACATATAAGCATATACTGAGTTTTACTGTATGTTGGACAAACTACCTAAAAAGCTCTGTTGTGTCTATGTTGTAGGAGAACGTCACCAATGGAGGCTGTGAGGGACCCCAAGATAACTGATGTTCCCAAGACACCAGCAGGGAACTTCTTTTTGGCCTTGCGTTTCTTCCTTTGGGGTTTGTTTTAGTCAGATTTTTGTCAGTCTTACTGTGCTTACTGTGATTATCTAAAACAAATGTTAGATCACAGGACTATGTATTCGATGTTTGGACTGAGCTGCATGCTTTATATACTGTACGTACATCTATCTTTTGATCAATTTGTGTGTGTTTGTGTGTGTGTGTGTGTGTGTGTGTGTGTGTGTGTGTGTGTACTTTATTTATACATTTATTGCATGTTCTATGCCTTTTTACATTTGAGTGATTTTTGCACTTTGGTACAAAGCATGTTGTACTTTATTTATACATTTATTGCATGTTCTATGCCTTTTTACATTTGAGTGATGTTTGCACTTTGGTACAAAGCATGTTGTACTTCATTTATACATTTATTGCATGTTCTATGCCTTTTTACATTTGAGTGATGTTTGCACTTTGGTACAAAGCATGTCGCACTTCATATATTTATTGCTTTTTACATTTGAGTGTGTTTGCACTTGTTGGTACATTGCATGTTGCACCTTTAATTGAACAGTTTTGTGTGATTTGTGTTTGAATAATGTTTGCCATTATTAGCGCGCACACACACACATAGTAAATTGATCAAAACTGTGATTACTAAACTATTAAAGTAACCTTTCAGTCCAAATGTTATGTTTTCATTTCCAGTGAAAGTGTACACTGTTATTAACAATGAGTAATAAAAGGGTATTTTTTTAACTTTAAATCGTCTGTATTTGTTTATTCTCTGCTAAGCCGTATAAAGAAGCGTGGTGTATAAAAATGACTAGAATCTGAAAATGTCACTATTTTGAGCGAGTGGCTGCACTGGAAAGCCAACAGAAATTGATTTTACACCTCTCCTGCTTAGCGGAGAGTGTGGAGTGATAGAGGAGGTCTCCCCGAACGTGTGCGTGTCTCCAAAGTGCCGACGCAAAGAGCCGTCTGCTCTCCAGCGCCAACTAGAGTTTGAAAATGCCTGAAAATGTCACTATTTTGAGCGAGTGGCTGCACTGGAAAGCCAACAGAAATTGATTTTACACCTCTCCTGCTTAGCGGAGAGTGTGGAGTGATAGAGGAGGTCTCCCTGAACGCGTGCGTGTCTCCAAAGTGCCGACGCAAAGAGCCGTCTGCTCTCCAGCGCCAACTAGAGTTTGAAAATGCCTGAAAATGTCACTATTTTGAGCGAGTGGCTGCACTGGAAAGCCAACAGAAATTGATTTTACACCTCTCCTGCTTAGCGGAGTGTGGAGTGATAGAGGAGGTCTCCGTGAACGCGTGCGTGTCTCCAAAGTGCCGACGCAAAGAGCCGTCTGCTCTCCAGCGCCAACTAGAGTTTGAAAATGCCTGAAAATGTCACTATTTTGAGCGAGTGGCTGCACTGGAAAGCCAACAGAAATTGATTCTACACCTCTCCTGCTTAGCGGAGAGTGTGGAGTGATAGAGGAGGTCTCCCTGAACGCGTGCGTGTCTCCAAAGTGCCGACGCAAAGAGCCGTCTGCTCTCCAGCGCCAACTAGAGTTTGAAAATGCCTGAAAATGTCACTATTTTGAGCGAGTGGCTGCACTGGACAGCCAACAGAAATTGATTTTACACCTCTCCTGCTTAGCGGAGAGTGTGGAGTGATAGAGGAGGTCTCCCCGAACATGTGCGTGTCTCCAAAGTGCCGACGCAAAGAGCCGCCTCCTGTCCAGTGCCCAATTTGTAAAGGCTATGCACTCCAGTGAACTGCATTTATCCATTTATAATGTTTTTCTAATGTTAATAAAACTTTTTTTTTACCCAGAAACACAATTAACATTGTGTGTGTTCGTTTTAATGCTTAATCTATATTTTGAATGTGAATATCATGGGACAATTACTCGTTTTTCAACATTTTTCAATTGCCTCAGGGGTACTCTTATTCTGAAGAGATCGGCACCGGCAGTCTTATTGCAGCTAACGCTAATGCAGCTGACTTCACATAGGCGAGGAGGAGGAGGAGGACGAGGAGGAGAAGAAGAAGAAGAAGATGGGTTGCGGTTTTGGAGTAGCCTGATACTTCAGTCCGCACATCACCACCCCCTGCTGGTGGGTGGTGTGTTGAGTCTGACGCTAGCAGTCAGGCTAGTTTTGGAGGGCCTGTTTCTTATTAATAATAAACTGTATTTATATCATCTTTCATGACAAGAAATGCAGCTCAAAGTGCTTTAAAGTGCAAACAGAACATGGTTACAATAAAACAGAAAAGATAAGAAAAACAAACAAACAAAAAAAAAAGAAAAAAAAATCTAAACTTCAATAAGAACTTGATCATAGGACCCCAGAACATTTGCCAAATAATGCGGACATGCATGAGAATAATATCAGCTAAAAACTAAAAGTAAAAACATAAAAACATGGGGATTTAAAATCAGCCAAAAGCAAGAGTGAATAAATGGGTATGAGTTGTGCTTTAAAGCTGTCTAAAGCTGTACAGTGATGCAAAATGTGATGGACAATAATGTTATTATTGCAAAGGAGTTTGAGAGGTTACACTTTACAGCATTGAGTTAACAAAGCTGCTGTTGTCACATCGTGTCTTTAGGCCTACATGTTATAAATACAGGCGAGCTTCTAGTGTTATAGATACAGGGTATAAATAGGGTACAAAGCTTTTTGGAATAAATAGCAACACTTTTGCAGTCGTATTATCACTCAACCGTCACTCGCCTCGGAAACACAGACTTTTATTTTGGCGGTATGTTTTCACAGACCTCAGTTGCTTGTTTTTCCCATAGAGTTGTTTTTCCATGTTTCTTTCTCTCTGGCAACCCCGCGTGGCCTGTCGGTCACATGACCCAGCAGCTCTACGGAAGCCGAGGCGGAACGCGTGAAACCAAACCAAGATGGCGGACAGCACGGTAAACAGCAGCAGCTCTCATCATCATGATGAGGGTTCTGCTGTGGGGTCCTCCATACAACCAGAACCAGAGGCCGCGGACCCCCCCAGGCTGGCGGACCTCCTGACAGAGGGCTGGAGGCTCTATGAGGAGGTGGACTCCACCACGGACCCCTCAGGGTCCACAGCCGTCCAGAACAAGGTCCGCCTGGGGCTGAGCAAGCTGGAGGCTGCTAACAGGTTATATATATGATAATCACTATCACCGTTAAGGGGTCCTCCCTCTGTACCACAGGTTCTGTGTTCCCCACAGGTTAACATTCACCAGGTTAGCATTCACTAGCGTTAGGGTTAAGGTTAGGTCTAGGTGGTAAGTGGGGAACATACAGTAGAACCTGAGGAACATAGGTACGGTCCCCACTGTTAATATCTGCTACATAACATTAATACTGGGGCTGAGTAAACTGGAGGCTGCTAACAGGTTTATATTACTTCATATTACATCAGATAAGAGGAAGCCAGAGCCGTAATCTCAGAAAGACATCTCTATGAAATGTAGTTACTGTATTATCTACTACTACACATTACATTAAAGACATCTCTATGAAATGTAGTTACCGTATTATCTACTACTACTCATTACATTAAAGACATCTCTATGAAATGTAGTTACTGTATTATCTACTACTAGTCTACTAACACATTACATTATTACTGGGGTTGAGCAAACTGGAGGCTGCTAACAGGTTATTACTGTTAATATTACATTTCTATCACTACATTACAATGGTTACATTATTACTGGCTGGGGCTGGGTAAACTGGAGGCTGCTAACAGGTAGAGCTGTCACGATTATTACATAATTGTCTAATTGCAATTATTTTGTCATAGTCACGATCGTTTCCATGCCAGGTTCATCATTTACGTGGTGTCCTATTATTACAATGTACAGATTATTAATTTGATAAGATTGTTTAGAATGATACTAGGTTCATTGTTTACCTTAGCCGCAACTTGCAACTCTAGTTTCTTTTAGAATCGTATCAACGATTGACAGGCTGACAGCCCATACATCCAAGCAAAAAAAAGTCCTATCTGATTGTATTAAACAATGTTAAACTCACTAACATCACAGCTTTTACTGAAAGCTTGAATAATCCTATAATAATTTCTTGCAAAGTGTTGGAGTTTGGAAGCGCTTGTGGGAAATCACTCAACGGTCCTGTGTACCACCTGGTTCTAAATGTCACATTATGCAGGAGCAGGGGTTGACACTAAGGTCTCAGAGACAGTACAGGTCATGTTCTACTTGCCCAAAGCTCATGCCCACTTGCCCAAAAGGTTAATTATAAAATGATAGGTAAGATTTTAATTGCCGCTTTCTTTACCTACTGGGGCTGTGCAATTAAAACATTTCATAGCTCAATACCTACATACAGTAACGGGAGATATGATTGAATATTATGTCTATGGTTTCACACTTCTTATTTTATATTTTAAAGTATAGCAACAGTAAAAACAGCACATTATGGGTAAACAGTTCTCTTATTTTACATTCCACAGACCAGAAGACAGAGCGCTCTGGCCACGTTCAGGTGTTTAGACAGATATCTGGTGTTGTGTTTATAGATGGTTGCGTCCCCTCTCAAATGAGCACTTGCCCGGTCGGGAAACCTGAAAGCAAACTCCACCTGCTGGGTGCAGGCGGGCAACCCTTAGTGTCAATGCCTGAGGACGCAGCGGGACTTTGCGTTATTGAAAACGAGCGTACACCAGCATTTAAGTTACTTGCAGCTAGGTTTACCTGTGATCTTAGATCACTGAGGCAATACACAGTCTCTCTGCATTTGTGTTTACCTTGCATGTAAGTCAGTCTGGTTAACAGCGCCCGATAAATGCCTAACATTGTACATGGTCAAATTCTTACCATCGCAACATTCTTTGCAAGACAAATGAACGGTAAACTAAACCCAAGGTTCTGATTGGTTCAGGATGGTAAACTAAACCCAGGTTTCTGATTGGTTCAGGATGGTAAACTAAACCCAGGTTTCTGATTGGTTCAGGATGGTAAACTAAACCCAACATTCTGAATTTCTGATTGGTCCAGGATGGTATCCCAGCTGGACCATGTTCAGGTCAATGAATGATAAACTAAACGCAGGTTTGTGATTGGTTCAGGATGGTAAACTAAACACAGCTTTCTGATTGGTCCAGGATGGTATCCCAGCTGGACCATGTTCAGGTCAATGAATGGTAAACTAAACGCAGGTCTCTGATTGGTCCAGGATGGTAAACTAAACGCAGGTTTCTGATTGGTCCAGGATGGTAAACTAAACGCAGTTTTCTGATTGGTCCAGGATGGTAAACTAAACGCAGTTTTCTGATTGGTCCAGGATGGTATCCCAGCTGGACCTCTTCAGCCGTAACGAGGAGCTGGAGGAGGTGCCCACGGAGGACCTGAAGTACCTTCTGCTGCCCGCCCTGCAGGGGGCGCTAACCATGAAGCTGAGCGGCCGAGACAAGAGGCTGGAGGCGGTACGAGCTGCACGACACCACTTCTACTGCTTCCTCAGGAGGTCAGTCATAACATAACCTCGCCCACCAGGCTTTCTGACGGAAAGCCTGGTGATTGTTAACAACGGGCAGTTTGATCCGGTCTAGGCGGAAACCACAAGCCGAAGAAGCGGCATCGCTTTGTTTTGGTTCCCTCCATTTGTTTCCCCAATCCCTATTAAAATGCTGGAGTAGCCTAGTGTAGTCTTGCCAGTCGCTACGAGTTGGACTAAAAGATGCATATCCCAAACACATTTTTCAAAAGCAAAACTACGCCGCATCAAGGAGTTTATTAGGTAGGCTCTAAAAGTATGTCCTCGAGCGCAGGGGAATTATTTTGGGTTAAAACTGAATCCGGTTTGATCTTTCCGGCAAATTGTAGTCCTTTGACTACTACAACATGATGTAAAGTGGTTTCCTCTCCCGACCGGATCAAACCTCGAAAAGTGAAGTGATCCCAGACTAGTCACAACATAAACACTTCTACTGCTTCCTGAGGAGGTCAGTTATAACATAGTCTCGCGTAGCCAGATATCTATTCCACAGTCTCTGAATGCTGCATGGAGTCTGGAACTACAGCTTCCGAACGACGAATATCTGAACTGTAGTCCCATTGGAAACATAACAGAAACACACTAGCACAGAGTCATTCTAATGAACTGTAGTCCCATTGGAAACATAACAGAAACACACTAGCACAGACAGAGTCATTCTAATGAACTGTAGTCCCATTGGAAACATAACAGAAACACACTAGCACAGACAGAGTCATTATAATGAACTAGTCCCATTGGAAACATAACAGAAACATACTCGCACAGACAGTCATTATAATGAACTGTAGTCCCATTGGAAACATAACAGAAAACACACTAGCACAGACAGTCATTCTAATGAACTAGTCCCATTGGAAACATAACAGAAACACACTAGCACAGACAGTCATTCTAATGAACTGTAGTCCCATTGGAAACATAACAGAAACACACTCGCACAGAGTCATTTGAGTGGCATATTCTTGTTACAATATGTGTGTATAGTTTAAGAAAACATTTGAAAACATCAGGGAAGTAACACCAACAACACCAGAGTAAGACAAAATAACGCCCCAAGAAAGAAGACATAATGCTTCCAGTAGGACATGTTATCGCTACTGCACCAAAAATGGTAAATGGTGCATTTATATAGCACTTTTATCCAAAGCGCATTACATTCACCCATTCACACACACATTCATACACCAGTGGCGGTGGAAACCATGCAAGGCACCAACCAGCTCACCGGGAGCAACTTGGGGTTCAGTGTCTTGCCCAAGGACACTTCGACATGTTGACAGGAGAAGCTGGGATTTTAACCGCCGACCCATGGATCATTGGCCAACCCACTCTACCTCCTGAGCTACAGCCGCCCACACCACCAAGGGAGCGGTTGCATCACATCCGCTTTATCTCGCACTCATAGTTAGAACTTCCGTCTCCCAGACTGTATGACGGGAACATTTGCGAATCACGGGAGTCAACAGTCTGGCCACGCGAGACTAGTCATAACATTAAAATCCTTACCAAACGTTTTCTTCACCAATGTGTTTGTAAAAGTCTAGTAAGTAACGCATCTCATGAATATTGAAATTCAGTTTCCCTAGGGGAATCAATCTGTGACAGCTGCATAAAGTTGGGGATAACCTTATTATGTAAGGGGGAGAAAATACAAAAATGTAATCTGCTTTAAGTAGCATGTGAGGGGTCAAACTATTGTTTTGTTTTCTTCTTATTTTTTTTGCATGAAAAACACTCCTTGGGCTAAAAACGGCCCAAACACAAAACCGTTTTTGTGATGAAAAAGTGGCTATGGTATTTTTTATTCCAAGGAATGTTTTTTCGAACAAAACAAACGCTTGCAATGGATTCAGAACCATGAAAACCCCTAGTTTGACCCCTCACATGCTACTACTTAAGAGCAGATTTGTTTTTGTTTTTGTTTTACCCTCTCAATAATAATAACGTTAATGTATGATAAAGTTCAACTTTCAGCATTTGTCATAGATTCCCAGGGAAAGTGAATGTATTCCCAGATTGTATATGTCTCTATCCAGGTGTGATAGATTCCCTAGAGAAACAGAGTGTATATGTGTCTCTCCAGGTGTAAGGAATACAAGGTGTGATAGATTCCCTACAGAAACATACTGTATATTTCTCTCCCCAGGTGTAAGGAATACAAGGTGTGATAGATTCCCTACAGAAACAGACTGTATATTTCTCTCTCCAGGTGTAAGGAATACAAGGTGTCAAAGTTCACCATGCCAAAGAGCTCTACCATAGAGGAGGAGGATGAGGAGGGGGAGGAAGGCTCTGGAGAGATCATCACAACCACGGTATGGTTTTATTTATAAACCTATTCATTTATTTACCCAAACTAGACCTTACCCGTTTGAAGATATGTGCTCCAATATATGTGCAGAGTGTGGGTTATGGAGAAATTAACTGTAACTGGTGCGTGTGTGAGAATATGTGGGAGCATCATAATGTAAGGAGCAACCCATGGAGGAGTGTTTATTTTTTGATGGATACAAATAATTTAACAGCTAAATTAGGTGAATAGAAGTATGGGGATGTATGCGCTTGCCATACCCGTCGGAAGATAAGACACACATCAAATGCACCCGGTGCATTAGTGACCCGTGCATGCAGGCAAACCACATATATGAGAGAGAGAGAGAGAGAGAGAGAGAGAGAGAGAGAGAGAGAGAGAGAGAGAGAGAGAGAGACTGCAACATTCCTAACTGTGAGATTGGTGTGTGTGTGTGGGGCTACAGATCCCATGGCCTGGAGGAACGGACCGTAACCCTGACAACAGGGTGTAGTGTTGAACAGAAGTGGTAAAGAAACGCTAATAAATAGCTTGAATTTGTGAAAAATGGAAATCGGGCTCCGTCACCGTCAGTATAATGCTAATGGCCAATGCCATGTGAAATTTGGGATCAGTTGGTGAAGAGATAAAGGTGGAAAAACATTTACTGACTGACTGACTGACTGACCTCCTACTGACTGACCTCCCTAATTATATGATAGATGGGAGCATTTGTGCGGCGCTCTCAGAGTTAAGGGGGTCATCTGAGAACCACTAGTACTAGTTGGACTCCTGATGTGCCCTAATACATAGGGCTGTCATGATTATAACATTTTATATGACTATTAATTGTCACTCAAATAATTGTGATTAATAATTTCATTGTTTTTGTCGTTGACAATTGCATTTCTGTTGAAGTTGCACATGGCAGATATGACACATAACCTAAATGTACAAAGACACGACTGACATATTTTACAACTTTATACTTAAAAAAGAACATTGATAGTGGAAATAGCTGATCTACAAGCTCACAGCACGTTGTGAGCTTGTAGATCTGCTATTTCCACATTTCTTTTTTTAAGTTTGAAAATATATGAACATTTTTCAACGTGGAAACAAATTCATCGTGATTAGACTATTAATTGTGACAGGCCTAGTCGTATATATTCTGAAGAAAACCTCAGAGTTACTACAGGGGGTCCTCCAATTCTTCCAATCCTTTTTATATTAACAACTTGAACCCTAGTGTCCATACTCTGAGAACTGTGTAGATCTAGAGCTTGTAGATCTGCCAACAATAGCAGATCTACAAGCTCACAACGCCTCGCAGCGCGAGGCGTTGTGAGCTTGTAATTGTGGGAATGAGGAATTTGCTATGAACAAGGACAAGTCTTTGCCCCACAGACACATTAAGTCCCTATCAGAGTCGGTACCGTGGTGAAGAGCTATCCACCGTGGTGTAGTCTTTTTGAGTCATACAACTACAACGTTACGCCATTCCTCGCGGTGAAGAGCTTTCCACAATTCCACCGTGAGTCCCGACACATCTCTCTGTTTTTACTATCAGACAGATAGGCTCTTCACCCCGTTCACTGATTGGTTGATCTAGACCAGTCAGTCACAGTGAATAGGACTCCACCGTGACTGACTATGATGGCCTTCACTTATATTATTTTCTGACTTGAGGTGGAAAGCTTTACACCTAAAATTTGCGGTGGTAAATATTGATGTCTCCCCCCCCTCTGCAGCCCTCTGCCCCGCCCAGAGCTCCAGACCTCGTTGCCATGGCGTCCCAGAGGCAGGCCAAGGTGGAGCGCTACCGCCAGAGGAAGGAGACGGAGAGCAGGATAGCAGAGATGAGAGGAGCGGTGGAGAACGGCCAGGCTGACGACCAGACGGTCAGGAGCTTCTACCTGCTGCAGGTCAGGAGGTGGGTAACAAGATGACCAGACGGTCAGCAGCTTCTACCTGATGCAGGTCGGGAGGTAGGGATGGGACGGTGTTATTAAGATTTCTCACCATTATTGTGAGCCCCAAAACATTGTGATTTACGATGTTATTGCAACGTTAATTATCCTGCGGGCAGAACATTTGCCAAACAAATAGCTGATCTACAAGCTCAAAATGTGTTGCGTTTGCGACGCGTTGTGAGCTTGTAGATCTGCTATTTTTTGCTAAAAGATTTGGTATAGAGTGGAAAAAAAGAGACAGTCACAAGTATGTTATTTACAGGTTTGTTTTACCAATTATAGAGGTTTTAAGTGGTATATTGCGACACGTTGTGAGCTTGTAGATTGGCTATCTTTTGGCAAAGACATTTAGTAGAGAGTAGGAAAAAAGACAGTATATCAAGTACATCATTTACCAATTACAGAGGGTTTAAGTGGTACCGGATATGCAGCTCGGCAAATAAAAGGTGAATTGATCCCAGTGCATGACGGACGACGATTTCACAATAATTTGAAAGCTCCACGATAGGATTATGGTGAGAGTTTTTAGTTATCAGTATAAAGGTTAATATCGCTCTGGTCCTTCCCAAGCGGAGGTGGGTGACCCTGGGTTATGGTGAGAGTTTAGTTTATCAGGATAAAGGTTAATATCGCTCTGGTCCTTCCCAAGCGGAGGTGGGTGACCCTGGCCCTAGAGGAGGTGGAGAGCATCGACCAGGAGATGGACATCCTGAAGAGGATGGGGTCCCTGAGCCACGGACCCCCGCACCCCCCCCCACCCTGCTAGACCCCCCATGAAGCCCTTCATACTCACCAAAGACGCTGTGCAGGTACCATGACACGCACACACTGTCACACACATTTATTTTAACCCATTTAGGCCTAGAATTATTGAATGCTTTAACCAGTGAAAAATAGCAGATTTACAAGCTCACAGCACGCGCTGCGAGCTTGTAGATCTGCTATTTTTGAAAAAAGTCGTGGAAATGTGTGCAAATCTTTGAATATATGTATTTTCAAAGCGAATGTTTGTAACTCAAATTTTGCTTCTGGGGGGTCCCTGGAACTAAATATTTTGATATGGCTGTCCGTGACCAAATAAATATCATTTTGCGGGTCCTTCACATGAAAAGGTTTGAGAACCACTGACATATAGTCAGAGCGTTTCAGGCAAAAATCGTGCACTTTATGAAAGAAGCATGAAATTTCGCACACAGTTAGAACATGCCATATGGAACATTTTTGGCTATAGGGGCATCGCAGATTTGTCTTGGGAAACTTGTGGGGGCCAATCAAAGTTAGGCACTCATAGACTTTACTATACAGTACAATAATACAAAAAATAAATATATGCTTTAAGTAGCATGTGAGGGCTCTATGTGTTTTTCGGGATTCTGAATCTAATTTAAGCATTGGTTTAGCATGAAAAACATTCCTTTCCGAGAAACGGCCGCCACAAAATACTTTATAAACATTAAGGATGTCCATAATTATAACACAAGAGGCAGCGCCACCAGGGCTCCAGACTAACTTTTTTCACCTACGTCCCGGGACCGTCCCAAAATACAAATTGAACCGTCCCCAAATGAATGTAATCCGTCCCAAAAAATAATAAAAATAATAATAAATTATTGCAGGCCTATTAGTATTACTATTATAATAATATGTATTATTATTGTTATTGTTGTTGTTTTTGTTGTTGTTGCTGCTGGTGAAATTGGCTTGACAATCCTTTCTATTTTTATACTGTCATTTGTGGCTTCTAAAAATCTTACCTCAGCCAGTTTGCTGGTGTGATTGTCATATACGGTAAACAAAAGAACCAATCATGCACGACTGTTTGAGGAATTACGGTAAAACTGGGTTTGTATTTTGTCCGTACGAACGTGTTGCGCGCTAATCTACAACCCTACAACTACGCGCATCCTCAGGGCTTTGAGGGCTTTTAGATCGTCTATATGCTCACCGCACCGCACAACACCGTCGTACTCGTACTGAAAGAAGTATAACCAGTGCCATCCACGCTTCATCGAGTGGAGAGTGCAGACGCGTGCAGTCTGCTCTGTGCTTCACAGCAAGCGATTCAGATGAACTGCTGCCGAAATGGAGTTATTTATTATGAGTGGACCGGTTGTTTTTGAGAGTTTTAGAGACACTACTGGACTGGAGAAAATAAGCTGCCACACGGCACGGGAACTTTGTAAAATGAATGCCAGCTTGCACGGCTCACGGCTGGTTGTGATGAAGTTGATTAGACGAACATATTCACATAACGTCTTGTAATTGGGAATATAGGCTATAGGTTTATAGAGATGACAAAAGTTAAACAAACCGTTGATTTAATTACAATGTGTCCTACTCCAATATCCAAACAACTGCTCGTGCTGCTCACTAAACGTAGGCTATGTGTCTGTGCTTGGTGCATTGACAGTGTTCCGTTTTACATTTTCATTAATAATCACAATCCAAATCATATAACGTTACTCTTTATGAGGCGAAGCAGGGGGCGGGGATGCTAAGATTTATCTCTCAGCCACAGCTTGTAGATCGGCTATTTTCCACTAGTTGTAACCCAGACAGTCTGTTCAAATTGCGCAGCATTTTAGCAACTAAGTACCTGAAAAGGATGATCAGCACTGCCTGTGGTAACTTCTTAAACATTCTGTTTACATCATAGCCTATTCATTTTCTGTGAGTCTCATGCTGCGAGTTTGCACACCATGGTTTGAGCAGTGACATTGATATGCGCCGTTGGCTCAAAAAAATCCTCTACGTCCCGAATGCGTCCCAGGGGAGATTCATTTGCGTCCCGAACACATATATTTAAGTCCCTGGGACGTAGGGATGCCGTTAGTCTCGAGCCCTGAGCGCCACAGATCACTTCCAACCCAGAGTAAAAACCAACAAAGGGTCAAACTCGTTTTTCTGCTATACCACCAAAATGTGGAAAGCCTTACCGAAGGCTATAAAGGAGTGTGGATCACTACTACTAGCATCCTTTAAAATTGCCCTGAAAAACCACTTACAGGCAGCAGCCGTTCGCAACTGGTAAAAAAATGAACCTAGCCCAACCCTACCCTCCCCTGCCGGCTTTGTATATACTGTTTGTTTAGACTTACTGTTTTCTTTTTTGTTTTTCTTTACATATCTACTGCATAGTACTGTGTTCTATTTGTCTGTCATTCAATGTTATATGAGATACTTCAATGGTTTCCAGTGGAAATAAGCTTAGTCTTTTCATGGATCTCCTTTTAGTAGACCTTGTACCAGTGAACTGTACCGTCATGAAACTGTACCTTTTCCTATGGAAACTTCTAATAAAGTCTTCAATCAATCAATCAGTCACAATGTTATGCTGTAACTGTCTGGACTGCAGAGTGAGTATAGTGAGCAGCACAACCCCAGAAGGGGGAATTTTTCCTACTCCATATAATCAGTGCTAGTGATGGCATGGTTGGCTACAGCTGAGTCCAGCATATAGTTGGGGGAACCCTGTGCTGTGGGGAACCCCCCCCCCCCCCCCCCCCCCCATTAGGGATTCAGGCAGGGATTCCCCTGCTGATGATGACGTCCCATCGGTAGAGTTGGTGACGTCAGTATTGTCCACAGCTCTGTCCAGCAGCAGCAGCGCTAGGATGGACAGAGAGAAGAGAGATGGAGGCTGGTGGGTGGAGGAACAATGAGGAGCTGACGGTGGATTAGCACCGCTGCTGCACCAGGGATCAAGAAGGACAGGAACTCAGGAACAGAGCTGTTGTGTCTGCTAACACAACACGGTAGCAGCAGATGTTAGCCTCCCATATTAGCCACAGTTAGCTTGAAGCTGAGGCTCACCGTAAACAACTTTGTGGTAACTTTGTAAAGGATTGCACCATAGCACTTCTTTACCTAGGTGTGCGTGTGTGTGTGTGTGTGTGTGTGTGTGTGTGTGTGTGTGTGTGTGTGTGTGTGTGTGTGTTGGTAACGTTTTAGAATGAATAACTTGGCCGATGATTGCACGATGAATTGATGATTTCTTTATGTTGTTTTATGCTGTTTTAAAGGGATGTAACACTTTCAAAACTTTTTTTTCGTCTAATCAGGCTTGTATGAACACCCTGAACAGTTTTTAATTTGCTTCATTCAGTATTTAGATATTTGATGTAAATGTTACCACCTCCAACACGCCCAGGCCCTCTCCACATACACACCCATTGTAACTTCAAACTCCATTTTAACCATGATAGATTCATTAAAAACACCCATTATTTTTTCTGGTGACTCATAATACCCTCCTAATACGTGAGCAGACCGTGTTTTTTCAATAACATTTTTCTTTTATTTTTGATAATTCTTTGGGAAAATGGAAAACATTAAATACAATAATATTTTATTGAAAATAAATGAAAAAAGTTATTCACGTATTAGGAGGGTATTATGAGTCACCAGAAAAAATAATGGGTGTTTTTAATGAATCTATCATGGTTAAAATGGAGTTTGAAGTTACAATGGGTGTGTATGTGGAGAGGGCCTGGGCGTGTTGGAGGTGGTAACATTTACATCAAATATCTAAATACTGAATGAAGCAAATTAAAAACTGTTCAGGGTGTTCATACAAGCCTGATTAGACGAAAAAAAAGTTTTGAAAGTGTTATATCCCTTTAAGTTATAGATAGGCTTGATGTTTTGTGTTGCACTGCAAGTGACTGAAGGGAAACGATATTCAATTTTATGTTTATATGTAGGTCTAAGTACAGAATGTGATTATTGATTATTGACAAGCCAGTGGAGTGAAAAGTTGGCCTCTGGGTAGCTCTGGTCCATAGCGTTAGTGGAGTTCTCCCTAACGCTATGTTCCTCTACATCCGTATTCCTTGGCAAAACCGGAAAACCCCGCCGTCTGGTCCGAAAATAACAAAAACTGTTTCGCCCCTCATCAAACCAAAGGTATCAGTGGACAGTTGAAAGCTTACTCTACTTAGTGGACGCGGGTTGAGCCCCCCACCACACGATTAAAATACATTTCTAGGGCAAAATGAAAAATATTCTACCGGATGGAGACTCCATTTCTTCTCGTTTTTCACTATTTGTCGTCGCCATCAAGGTGCCAACTCACTACTGCCGCGCAGGTCAGAGGACCGAATTACACTGAGCATTAGTCTCACTGGGTGTTATTCAACTCTGCGGCGTTGGAAGCGCTGTTTCGTAAAAACCTGGAAGAGCGTCTCCATCCGGTGGAATATTTTTCATTTTGCCCTAGAAATGTATTTTAATCGTGTGGTGGGGGGCTCAGACCTCGTCCACTAAGTAGAGTAAGCTTTCAACTGTCCACTGATACCTTTGGTTTGATGAGGGGCGAAACAGTTTTTGTTATTTTTGGACCAGACGGCGGGGTGTTCCGGTTTTGCCAAGGAATACGGAGGTAGAGGAACATAGCGTTAGGGAGAACTCCACTAACGCTATGGACCAGAGTTAGCCTCTGGGATGGGTAAAGTAGCGAGGATTAAAGGAGTAGTTCACCCCCAAAATGATATTGTTCCTATCGATTACTCATCCCATGGACACTTAATTTGGAGAATAATCCGAGGATAGCCGCAAATTGCAACACTAGATTTTTTTTTATAATCGGATGAATCTAGGGTTGCAATACCTCCCATAGGCAGCCAATGCATCAAAACGTTTTTTTGCTATCTGATTGTATTAAACGACATCAAACTCACCAATATTGCGGCTCTATGGAAAGCTTGGAATTTACTCTTGCTATCTGCAAAGTGTTTGTTTCAGAAAAATCCACCGTAGACATGTTATGATTTATTTTTAAATCTAGTGTTGCAATTTGCGGCTAATCCGAGGAGAACCGTTGTGTCTCCATAGGAACAATACATGCTCCATAGAGCATGTATAGAGAACCAGTGCTGGACTGGTCATCAAATTATTAGCTTAGGAATGACACAATAAATATCCTTGAATTCAAGTTTCCATGGGGTGAGTAATCAATAAAAAAAGTTATTTTGGGGGTGAACAATTTTTATTTGTCTGTCATTCAATGTTATGATTTTTTTTTAAATGACCCCAATTGAATCAAGCCCAAAAGCTTTCTTGAGGTGTTTATCCTTTTAGTTGACCTTGTACCAGTGAACTGTACTGTCATGAAACTGTACCTTTTCCTATGCAAACTGATAATAAAGTCCTTCCTCCCATTCCTGACAGCCTACTCCTATAGGACAGACCAGAGTGGAAGTGGAACAGCGGGGGTCCATCTGATCTGGTTCCAGTTTATCCTCTGGGGGTCCTCCATGAGGTCATCCTGGGGGTCCTCCATGTCTCCTCCTCAGTGTGAAGCTGCTCAGAGCTCAGTTCAGAATGGATTCCTCTGGGGTAAGTGGAGCCCTAGAAATACAACCTCTGTCATCTTAGGTTATAAGTGTAATATTCCAAAAACACAGCCATGGATCGTTTTTTGTTTTGATTGAAGAATTTATTGTCAGTTTGCAAAGGAAAAAGTACAGTTTCATGACAGTACAAATCACTGGTACAATGTCAACTAAAAGGAGATCCTAGTAAGCTTTTCAGCTTATTTACACAGGAACCACGTTATGTATCTCATATAACATTGAAAGACAGATGCATAGAACACAGTACTTTGCATAGGGAATTGTCAACAAAAGGGGAGAAAATAAAAAGTAGTAATACAAAATAAAACAAGGGCAAAAGAAACAATAGTAATAAAGTGAAATAGGGGATATTTACAAAGGAAAAGGGGAGGTAGTTATGGGCTAAGTTTGTTACAAGTTTGTATAGGTGACTTGTAGGTCCTATCTGCAGTCAGTTAGCAGACTGATCTCTGTAGCAGTAAAGTGCTCAGCATTGCATGTGTTCTCACCCAATAATCAATGCCTCAGACATGGAGTCAGATAATAGTCCTCTATAGTTTCATATCCCTTTGAAAGTTCTGGCATTTATTGGTTTCTGCCAGAAATGTGACCATGCAGTTATAGACTAAATATGTCAAAGTTTCTGAAAAGCCACATTACACTGATGTGATTATATTGACCATTCCATTTTAAATGTGTCTCCAACTGTAAATAAAATCAAAGAAAAAGACCGGCACACTGTCAAGAACTTGCAAAAAGAAATGTAATTCCACGTCATTTAGACCTTCATCAGGACAGACAATGTGTCTCCAACTGTAGTAAAACATAAAGACAACTATTTTGCTGCTCATTGAATCAAAGGCTGTTGTGTTGTTGAAAGACTATTCTCCATGCTGGGAAATGATTTTAATGACTCACCTGCGCCCTCTGCAGTCTACAGATGGTCAATATAAATTACTACCATAGACCATTGATCACCTTATAAACAAACTGTTTACAGATCTGACCCTATCATGCATCATTACTATGTCTAAGTAGAAGCCTTTAACATAATGGATTATAGATGATGATGAGAGAGTTTAGAAACAACTCCGTATTAAACTGTGAGGTCTAAGTTAATCTTGTGACCATGATGTCTGTTCTGTGTTTTAATAGCTGGGTTTATACTCTATGACAGGGGTCTTCAACGTGTTCAGGCCAAGGACCCCTTTGCTGAGAGAGAGATAAAGAAGGGACCCCCAATATATATATTGTATACAGTTTACAGTTTAGGCATTTAGCAGATGCTCTTAATCCAGAGCGACCTACAATAAGCAAGGTGATACAACATTTTATACAATTGTGTTGCAGATTGCAGAATGAATAACTTATTAGATGAATTGCACGTTGAATTAGGCCTAATGATTTTTTTTTGTTTTACATATTTTTATGTTTCATAGTTGATAGGCTTGTGATTATTGGAGTGAAGAAGTTGGGATGGGGTTAAAGTAGCCCTGAAACATTATGGTTTACTCATGTTTCAGGGCTAGGGTTAAAGGGATTCACCCCCACAATAACTTTATTTCTATCTATTCCTCACCCCATGGAGACTTGAATTCATGGATCTTGCTTTTAGATAACATTTTTTTACATTCCTAAGGCAAGCCAAACATTTGAGGATACTCTTTGTGTCTCCATAGAGAACGACTGCTGGTCATCAAATTATTGGCTTAGGAATGAGACAAACAAATATCCATGAATTCAAGTTTCCATGGTGTGAGTAATCAATAAAAAATCGCACCCGTGCGAAGTGAGCGGTGCAAACTAATTCCTGCGCAAATCAGCGTTGATAAGCATGCATGGCAATATTATTTTTGTTGTGTATGATGTCAGTCTAGAGGTCTGCTCAGACTATATAAGTCTTTATTGTAATTTCTCATCAGTTAGTTGACCAAGCTACGGATTGTAGCTTGTAAGAGTGTCATAGTGTAATGATAAGTGACCTTATTTACCTCCAGAGAGGCCTCCAGAGAGGCGAGAAGAGGCCAGAAGATGAATATTTTAGTTTTTCAAAGTCTGTTCATTTGTATTTTAAACTTGTATTACCTGCCTATCATTTATAACCTGTAAGATTTTCCACAGTCTGTCTAAAAGTGTGGTTATTTTATCGCTTATAAGTGATATTCATCTAATATAATTTTGAAATTCAAGGTTAGCACCGCTCAATAATCTTTTATGACGTATTTTACGCTGCCTAAACGCGTTATGACGTATTTTACGCGAGTGCCTCTGTGACTATGACATCATGGACAGATCAACAGAATCGAAGTGTTTCATTGGTCTAGCGAACTCATGTCATCATCATTTGTGACATCATAGTTTTGGTAAAAAAGCGGTCTATAGGAGCGGTTAGCACCGCTCAAAAAGTATGTCATTCAACATTAGCCTATATGAGTAAAAAAATAATAAAAAATAACCCAATTGAATCAAGCCCGAATGCTTTCTTGAGGTTTTTATCCTTTTAGTTGACCTTGAACCATTCAACTGTACTGTCATGAAAAAAAACTGTACCCTTTCCTATGTAAACTGACAATAAAGTCTTCAATGAATCAATCTATCAATCTATCAGGCGAGGACCAGGGGAGAGACCACAACCTACTCCTAGGACAGACCAGAGTGGAAGTGGAACAGCGGGGGTCCCTCTGATCTGGTTCCAGTTTATCCTCTGGGGGTCCTCCATGAGGTCATCCTGGGGGTCCTCCATGAGGTCATCCTGGGGGTCCTCCATGACTCCTCCTCAGTGTGAAGCTGCTCAGAGCTCAGTTCAGAATGGATTCCTCTGGGGTAAGTGGAGCCCTAGAAATACAACCTCTTACATATAGGCTATAACACTCTGTGGAATATTCCTTAATACACAGCCATAGATCTGTCCTATCCGCAGTCGGTTAGCAGACTGATCTCTGTGGAAATAAAGTGCTCCACATCGCATGTGTTCTCACCCAATAATCAATGCCTCATACTTGGAGTCAGATAATTGTCCTCTATAGTTTCATATCCCCTTGAAAGTTCTAGCAGAAAATGTGCATTTATTTATCAGTGATGTTACTAGGTTTTCAATGTAATGGGTCCCGGGACCCACAGGTGGTCATTCAAATGGGTCCCAGAAAAGTTTTATGTGTCCTCAATACAATGTTTTCGAGCGATGTGAGCTTGTAGATCGGCTATTTTCAAAATGTTTGCCTATTTCTTATATTTATTTTACAATTTGGCTAATGTTTGAACTTAGAACTAGGATTTCTGTGATTATAATTACATCTAACGATGCTTCTCCTCCATTCACGTTTGGTGAATGTAGCCTTGGCCAGGAAAATTTGATGTATTCAGGCGGTAACCATCGATCATCAGGTGTTTCGACGCGCCTCCGCTACACCCTCCTGATGGCCGGGTCGGCAGTGGTGGCCAAATCACTGCCCATCTCCTCCTTTTGGCCAAGGCTAAACTCCCCTCTCCTGCTCTATTTGTTTTTTTCCCAACAAGAGGCTCCTCTGGGGAGGTATTGGGTGGGTCCCCCCTGAGGTCTTGAGGTGACACAGGTGTGTAGAGTTCTCCAGTTCTGTGGGGTTATTCCTGCCTGGAGTTCTCCTTCGTCTCACCAACCAAGTTGTGCGCTGCACCTGTGACCCCTCTTCTCCACACTTGGTCCTGGCTTGATGTATTTTTACCTTTGGTGTTCCTGCAGATGTCCTCGCAGTGACACTTTACTTCCAATTTCTCCCCAGCTGATGTTGTTTAGGTGAGCCATCTTGTTAGCTGTGATTAGTTAAGTGCTGTTACCGTTATGTTTGTATTGTTGAGTCTCACATACTCCCCCCCTCTCGGGAGACTCTGAGGATACACTAGGCTACAGACACCCATTTAATTATATTTATATCACTGGGACCCCAATTTATATTAAATGTTAAAATACTAGAGTACAAATGGAACAGGTCCATTTGGTTCCATTTGTTCACTGAGTTACAGACCCATAAAGTTCTATTTGGTTCCTAACTATCATTTATGTGGGGACCCCCTGGAAGTCCCTCAATGACCCTGGACCCCACTTTGAGAACCACTAGTGAAAATAGTTTTTAGCTGTTCCAGGTTTAACTGATAATAAATCTTTACAGTGTTTATCTTACACAATACATTAAAAAACGAATTAAACTATCTAAACTAATATAGCAACTTAAGTAGAAGAAGTAAATTATTTTAACATGGACTCCAATGGAGTCACGTAATGACATCACTGATTTATAAATGCAAATTTTCTTCATTTTCTGCCAGAAACTGTTTATTAATTTATCTGACTATCATGCATCATTACTATGTCTAAGTAGAAGCCTTTAACATAATGAATAATAGATGATGATGGTGAGAGAGTGTAGAAACAACTGTATTAAACAGCAGTGGTGAGTGAGGTCTAAGTTAATCTTGTGATCATGATGTCTGTTGTGTGTTTTAATAGCTGGGTTTATACTCTGACAGGGGTCTTCAACGTTTTCAGGCCAAGGACCCCTTTGCTGAGAGAGATGAAGCAGGGACCCCCAATATATATATTGTATACAGTTTACAGTTTAGGCATTTAGCAGACGCTCTTAGTCCAGAGCGATTTACAATAAGCAAGGTGATACAACATTTTATACAATTGTGTTGCAGATTAAAAATGTCTAAATGACAGCTTAGACTTGTTTGACAGCACTGTCAGTGTATGTTGGATTAATGTGTATTGTCAGACATTTAACCACTTGAACTGTCAATACTTTCTACACCAAACCTCTTTGCTAGAAATAGACGATCTACAAGCTCACAACACCTCGCGCAACGCCTCGCTTGTAGGTCTGCTATTTTTGGCTAATATTCTAATCAGAATAGAGATGCTAGTGTTCAAGAGGTTAATGTAAAAAAACATGATCCTATCACACAAAGATTTGGCGGCCCCTCCTGTAGTAACTCTGAGGACCCCCTAGGGGTCCCGGACCCCCTGTTGAAGACCCCTGCTCTATGAGTTGTTTATGGTCAGGTTTAGGTGTGGTTAGAAAGGACACCACAGTGAACTGCAGAATGGTTTACTTATGATGACAATGGATGAGTTTGAATACCGTGAGAGGATAACGTGTATTTATTTATTGATTCATTGATGCATTGTTTTTGACGCTTTAAATGAAGGATGGGCAACATGATAAATATCGTTGAGACGATACAATGTCTCCACGATATGCCTTTTCAGAGATAATGTATATATTGTAATACAATGAGGGAGCCTTATAAAAATCCTGTTGAATTGTTAATACAGAGATTCATTGCAGAATTCGTTTAAACCTGCATTTTAGTCTAAATCAGTAGTTCTCAAACTTTACAATGTCAAGGTCTCCCCTTAACTCTGACAGTTTACAAGTGAAACCAAATGGACCCGTAAGGGTTACATACTTGTAAGGGTTAATTTAGACCTCCAAAGGAACCTAGAGAGTCCCTGGACCCCACTTTGAGGACCACTGGTCTGAATGGTCTGTTACTCCTTTTTCTTTTAGTTTTTGTTACCTTGTAGGTGGTTGTACTGTTAAGTAACTTGAAAAATAACCATAAAAAACAACGTAAAAAAGAATCGTGATAAGATAGTGTATCGTGATACAGCTTGGAAAGATATTGTGATATTGTATTTTTCCTGATCGCTCACCCTACTTTAAATGTGCTGAATAATTACCCTACGTGACACATGTTTACTCAGACTACAATGGTGAATAGTTGCATTTATAAAACTCATAACATGTTTTGTTGAGGCTGAGAGCTCCAAGAAGCCAAAAAATAGCTGATCTACAAGCTCACAACTCGTTACAATTTATTGTCACAATCACAGGGGTTAAAGTTTTCAGTCCTTGGGACTGATTTCAGTCTTGAGGATGCCATAGGTGTTGTTTATGAGATCAGTGCAGATCTGCCTAAAAATGAATAAGGGGGAGGAGTAGCGATTAATGACAAAGTCGTAAAAAGTTAAACGCTAATCAAGTGATCTCTAAACAAAAAAGCAGTTATAATTTCAAGATCAGAGTATTTGAATTGGCCAGACTAGCACAGAATACACCAGAACTTCAGAAGATACTTCTATAAAATGAAGCATGGACTGGTACACACACATTCAGTGAAGGAAGTTCAGAACTTCAGGGAAACGGAAACACCTCAAATATTGGTGTGTGCTGCTGTTTTAAAGATCACATACTGTCTAAAAATATTTTTCAGTCTGGTGTACCTGTCTATATGTTCACAACTGAACATCGTGGAAGTCTGTTTATTGTATTTTTATTATTTTTTTAATTATTACATTGTTTTTATTGTGATGTGACGTCCTTCTGCACGACATCTCTCTTCATCCAAACAACAATCACTACGGTATGTTGGCATTGAGATATGAAATCAAATAAACAGGCATTGACGGGACAGCTAGGTGTACAACATCTGTAGTTACTAGGACAAAATCTATAGTTACTTGGAAGGATCTGTAGTTACCAGGACGATATCTGTAGTTATAGGATGATATCTGTAGTTATAGGATGACGGCTGACGTGGTCTCCACTTGATCAGGTCTGGTCATAAACTTGAACACCAGAATGAGTGCAGGACTGAATGCATCTAAACCTCCTCCTTTAGGAAGCACAAACTTATGGGACACACAATCAGCAGCTGTTGTTATTAATTACCCCACACCGGTCTCAAAGCACCGGTCAATGTTGTGCCCCGTACGTTTGTGCTTCCAAAACACACGTGTGTTCCTAAAGGAAGTTTTCATATGTTCAGTCCAGCAGTCATTTCAACTCCGTCGCTGACAGACAGAGAATGTTTGAGATATTTTACTAAACACACGTTTTCTGCCACAACTTAACTGACTCCAAGTCTTAGGAATGAATTATTGGGTGAGTGCCCTTGTGGGAAGCGAATCACAGAATTTCAGTCTTTCACTGCTATAGAGCCATGTTGTGTATAATTATTATTATTAATATTATTAGTGTCCATATCTTGTTATGAAACAGAACATAAGGTTTATTCTCATAGTTTATACATGCCTCAGACATATTATTGTAGTGCAGTGGATCTGTAGCTATCTTATGTTGACAGTAACGAAAACACATTACATGGATGCACCTGGGACATACAGTATCTTCACTGATGTTGTGTGAACTCATCAGGGTTTCGGGTGTCGCAGCATCATACCCCTCATCCAGGTCCACTCCTGCTCTCAGGTCCTCTCCTGCTCTCACCAGGTCCTCTCCTGCTCTCACCAGGTCCTCTCCTGCTTTCACCAGGTCCTCTCCTGCTCTCACCAGGTCCTCTCCTACGTCTCACCAGGTCCTCTCCTGCTTTCACCAGGTCCTCTCCTGCTCTCACCAGGTCCTCTCCTGCTCTCACCAGGTCCTCTCCTGCTTTCACCAGGTCCTCTCCTGCTCTCACCAGGTCCTCTCCTGCTCTCACCAGGTCCTCTCCTGCTTTCACCAGGTCCTCTCCTGCTCTCACCAGGTCCTCTCCTGCTCTCACCAGGTCCTCTCCTGCTCTCACCAGGTCCTCTCCTGCTCTCACCAGGTCCTCTCCTACGTCTCACCAGGTCCTCTCCTGCTCTCACCAGGTCCAGGACCAGTGTGTTGCACCAGACTCCCAGTACCAGACACTTCATTCAGGAGCGGTGGATTCCTGAGCCACAATGGTACTAACAGTAATTGTTATTATATTTCAGGTACTTATAATATATGACTCAGACAAACATATTATGTTGACAGTAACAGAACAGTTATTATATTTCAGGTACTTCTATGACTCTCTGTTTAACTTACACCTGGTCCATTATATGGTGTTATACTGCCATCTACTGACCAAACACATTAACGACCTAAACAACACTTCAGTTTACCATAATTCCACATAGGTGAGTCAATATAAGGTTTAACCCCCCAAAAATGATACAAAAGGTTTTTCATTGGATTCTGGTGTGCTAAATAACATACTCAAAATCTACCTCCCAGAAAGCCGCCATTTTTAAGATGGCGTCCGAGTTGACAGCGGGGAGCTTAAAATGTCTATATCTTGAATGGAAAAGATTTTGCTAATATTTTGTCACCTGATTCTGGTACCTCTGGACATGCTTTAGATACTAAAAATAGAGGAAAATATTCCTTTCAGAAAGGCTTCATGTTCAAGATGGCGCGTGACTGGCGTCCACGATGGCTGCAGGAGCTTTAAATGCCTATAAACTGGGATTTAATATGTAAAAAATCATAACAATTATGCACTTGGTGACACGTTTTTGACTTTTGGCATGGTGTTGGGTATGGACATAAGGTTTTCAAAAACCATCGGCAACAAGTTGGGCTTGCCCCCTAGTGGTCTGTTTGAAATTAATCCATTATTAAATAGGTCTATACATGGTTGAAACCCCAAACAATTGATGGAAGAGATGTTGCAATGGATTCTGTTACTATTAGGTATGCTAAATAACATCCTACAAGCTTAGGAGAAACAAACCACTGAAAAGGCATAATCTTCACGATGGCGTCCATGGGAGCTTAAAATGCATATAAACTGGGAGGGAATGTATGCATTTCCAGTATATATTTTTTGGAGCTGTGTGCAGCTCCCTATACGTGGCTGTGTGGGTCTGTCTGTGTGTGTGTCTGTCTGTGTGTATGTAGCCTGACTTCGGCGCGTAACTAGTGCCGCACCATTTACGCCACTCGCGCAATATATACATCAAAATATGCGGCTCGGCCGGGAATGGTGTTCTATTACCTTTCGTTCCGATCCGCCTTACCATGCCGACGTAATCGGCAAAAAACGACGCTTAATTGTCCCCATTGACTTATAATGGGACAATGCAAGAAATCACTTTCAAGTATTTTTCTCTCGTAAACCATAGGAGCTACAGTTTCAAACCTCGGAGAGGAGATTCATAATGATTTTAAGAATGAATCGAAAAATAATTACATCACTCGGCCTCATGGTGGCGCTATAACGGCCCACTTTACGTTTTGCCCCGTAACTCTTGAACCGTAGATCGGAAAATTAAAATTATTTTTTCCCTGGATTCCTTGGGTCAAGACGCATCTCCCCATATAGGCCACGCCCATTTGCGCCAGGATAGATTTTCCGCCATCTTGACTTTTCTCCAAAACACACTTTTTGCTCCTTTTCCTACATATTTTCTTCAAATGTCACAAAAATCGGTACACATGATCTACACACACACACACACACACACACACACACACACACACACACACACACACACAGCTCCACTTCACACAGGTGTGATTTTTTCTCCTAAGCTTTTAGTATGTTATTTAGCATACCCAATAGTAAGAGAATCCATTGAAAATTCACTTCCATCAATTATTTGGGGTTTCGACCATATACTGACCTATTTAATATTGGATTCATTGCAAACAGACCACTAGGGGGTGAGCCCAACTTGTTTGCTATGTTTTTTGAAGACATTATGCCCACACCTAACACCATGCCAACATTCTAAAATAGTCACCAAGTGCATAATTGTTATGATTCTTTTACATATAAATCCCAGATTATAAGCATTTTAAGCTCCCAGCGCCATCTTGAAAATGAAGCCTTTCTGGAAGGTGTATTTTCCTAAATCTTTAGTATGTCCAGAGGTACCAGAATCAGTTGAAAAAGCATTTGAAACTTGTATTTATTTATTTTTTTCATTCGAGATATAGCCATTTTAAGCTCCCCACAACCATCTGGGACGCCATCTTGAAAATGGCGGCTTTCTGGGAGGTAGATTTTGGTAGATTTTCACTATGTTATTTAGCATGCCCAATGCTACCAGAATCCATTGAAAAACCTTTTGTATACATTTTTTCGGGGTTAAGCCATATTTTCTCTCAGATTGACTCACCTAACACTAGTGATATTCATCACAGGTCTGGTGACAGAGTATCAATGAGGGCTTTTGAAAAAAAAAAAAAATGAAATCTAGAAAGTAAAAGTAAAAATCACACAGTGTGAATTGAGTGGTGCTATTTATGAGTTAATTTCATTAAGCGTCCTGTGAAGCTTAGCCAATGTGACCCTGGGTGTACTTTAGAGTGCTTTGTGCAAAGATGTAGACCAGATGTAGGCCAGATGTTGGCCAGATGTAGGCTGGATGTAGGCCAATGTGACCCTGGGAGTACAAACGGACAAAGCCAGATGTAGAAGCTTAGCTCCTTCCAGGAACTCCGAGCCCAGTCAGCTGAAAATACACTAAAATGATTATGATTATCATTTATATCTAACAATCTAACAACAAAGACTGTTTCAAAGCACCACAGGTGATGGACATTAATGGATCTCTCAGATTGTTTAAAGTCAAAATGTTTAATTACTTTTAACAAGCAAATAGATTATATATCGTAGGTAGGCTAATCCTATAATGGCAGATATTATGCCATTTACATACATAGATACAGAAAACACACAATGTATTTTCATGGAGGGATTCAGTGTTCTATAGACTGCTGTACTCTAGCCAATTATTTGTATTACTTTGAGTCAGCTCTTGTCACTGAAACTGTATTTAGTCAAATATCTAAAATGTTGTTGAAATACTATGAGTTGAACACAGTAGAATCTAAATTCAGTCATAAATACTATGTGTTGAACAGAGTAAAGCCTTAAAGGAGTGTAAATCCCTAACTTCCTTTAAAAGACGTTCTGAAAAGTCACTTTAAGGCGGCTGCTACTTGCAATTACAATTTATTTATTTTCTTCTATTTTATTTTTCTGTTTTACGACTTTCTTTTTGCTATAGAACAGTGAAGTCATGATGTGACTCGCTCATCCCCCGGTTCCACAGAAGTCATTCTCTATGGAGAATAACATTGAGTCATCTTAAATTGTCTCATATAAGCATTGTGGTCCAAAAATAAACAAACGGTCTTTGCGATATTGTCGGGGAGGTGGCTCTGTATGGTTTATGATAGTCAGTCACTCATATTTGATAAAGCCTGTTTCTAGCGAAAATGTAACTAATTCGGCAACAGTAACATTCGCGTTTTCTCACCATCAGTTGATTCTTCATATCCATATGAGTCAAACCGCTGAGATAATTTGTTTATAATTGGAACACAGTTCTTATATGACGCAATATGAAAAAGGTCTATGGGAATTCAGAATGGGAGAAGAAAACCGCGAACCAGGTAGGATGTGTAAATTAGGTCACACTTCACTACTCTATTGATGATATCCTGCATACTACTGTGTTCTATCTCTGTCATTCAGTGTTATATGAGATGTACAGTAAAAAAGGTTTCCTATGTTGAAAAAACATCACAAGGATGCAACTGGGACGTATCATCAGTGATGTAGCCTGGGGTCGACGGGTGTTTCGGGTCTCGCAACATCATACACCAGGGGTCAGCAACCTTTTTGAAATAAAGTGCCATGTTTTTATTTTCTAGAGTGTCAGTGTGCCAACATACATTTTAATTACAAATATTTTTACATATTTTGATTGGCAGGACATAACGATCATTAGACCCAGAACAATAATCCCTGACTCCCTCCCCAGTCAGAGTTCAGAGTTTTAATAAATGTAGAATTTTGTGCAAGATATAATTTGCTATAAATGAGCTAACTTTTTTTAACTGACCATGTTTACAAAAAGATTTGTTTTTAAAGTAAACATCCTCTCTCACACTGCCAGTGTGCCGGTGATCACCCTCCCCTGTGCCAATGTTGGCACCTGTGCCTATTCTGCCTAAGGTTGCCTACCCATGTCATACACCCTCGCCCAGGTGACCCAGCCGGGGTTGATCAAGTCCCGACTTACGTCCCAGTAGTTATCCACGATCCGTCCTATTAGGGAAAGGCTGGGTCACTCAATGCGCTGCACCGGAACTACTCTGCTGGGATTGGGGGCAGCGCCACTCTGGCACATGGAAGAACCAGGCTCTATGGGTTGACTCCTGGCCGCGCTCCTCCAGGTCCATCTCACCAGGTCCTCTCCTGCTCTCACCAGGTCCTCTCCTGCTCTCACCAGGTCCAGGCCCTGTGCGTTGCACCAGACTCCCGATCCAAACATTCCATTCAGCTGCTGCAAGTGGTTGGGCCGCAAGGGTCGGCCGGTGGTAGTACTGGAAGCTCCACTTGGGCAAGGTGGTGCTGCAGGCTCCGCTTGCGGCTTGAATGGCCCTCCTAAAGGCCTCACCATGGATTTGTTGGGCTTCTTCCTCACAGAAGACACAGGCTGGGGGCGCTAAGCCAACCTGCTCCTGGGTGCCGTCTACATTCCGGCCGTCAACCGACTCTCCGGTGGTCACCAAACTATTCCTGGTTGTCACACAGTCTATTCCTAAGGGTCACTATAAATAGAACTAATATTGAAAAACATCACAAGGATGCAACTGGGACATACAGCTGTGCTCGAAATTGCTGCATTTCATGTCATGAAAGTACCAAAAAAATAGTTTTGTTATTATATACAGTATATAACGTGAGCTTTAACCAGTAATCTTTACAATAATGTAGGCCTACATCAGGCCATCATAACGGCTCCTCCACTCAGGTGTAGTGATGCGTGGAAGCAGGGGTTGAACCAGGGACTCCCACTCGCCAGACCAACGCTCAAACCGTCATGCAAATAGGGCTGAGTCCGCTTGGCAGGCCAGGCTGTTGAAGCTCACTTATAGTTCTGAGGTGTTCCACAAAGTACTGCTGGATCCTGGAAACCTTTCAGCTGAAGGTTCAGAGACTGAAAAACTGTATGTTGAGCTTGTTGAAGTTGAGCTGGATCAAGTCAATACAAACTAAGCTTCAGAACTCCCAAAACAAACTCATACGACTAGCTCTCTCAGCCCATGACCCACCTAATTCTAACACACTATGCTAGTCTGGGATGGCTCAGGGTAGAAGACAGGGTTACGTTTAGTTTAGGATGGCTCAGGGTAGAAGACAGGGTTAAGTTTATTCTAGGGTGGATCAGGGTCTAGTCTGGGGCCTTACATTTTGCACAGATGTAGCCCAGGACATGCTCTAATGATTTAGCTAGGGTGCCTGAGTCGGCGACCTTCAGGGTCTCCACAGCGGCCACATCAAGTTGGGCTCCCAAGCTAGAAGAGTTGTGGCATTATGCTGGAAAGGTGTTGATGCCCCAACATTGAGGATGTGGCATCGGGAACTCATGAACTCTATTGGGCTGGAGAGGTTAACCTAGCCTATATAGTTAGGTAGACAGAAGGATGTTGACCAGCTTTGGGAAATGATATGAACAACATGGAAACGAGTACCTAAATGAAATAACAATATATGGTTAACATAATAATAAAAATAAACTGTCATTTGAATTTTTGAAAACAATGTATGGGAACTTTGTGTTATTGTTATTATTAGTTATTTATCTTTATTTTTATTATTATTCTCATTAAGCATGTGCAGGGGGTGTGTGTGTGAATGTGAGTGAATGTGTGTGAGTATATGTACTGTGTTGTATGTAAAAAAATATATATCTATAAAAAGTTGAGCTCCCATCGACACTATAACTAATACCTGGACAAAATCTGCTTGAAGTAGGATGTGAGGGGTCTAACTAGAGGTTTGTCAAGATTCTGAATCCCTTATACATGATACAACAAGTGAAATTGAAAGTGACGAACAATATAAAATAATAATAAAATAAAGTGAAAACTGAAGATGTAGAAACGATGGGATGAAATTGGCAACCTCGCTGACAATGTATCTTCTTCTGTTGGGGAGACAGGTTTACTGAGCAAAACAAATCAATTTAATGAGTTTTAAATCATTCAAACTGACTAAATTGTAATACATTTTTCTCTCCATGAAATTCACATTTGGCCTGGTTGTTTACATTCATTATTTAACTCATTATTAAATTCATATATTAAAAAATGCAAAATGGGTTAGGATATTAGTAACTGAAAAGTTGCTCTTATATAGAGCCTACACTTGAAGAAGTAGCCTGCCTAGTACCTACAGTACCTACCTACCTACCACTGAGGTGTGGTGATCTTGAACGCCCCTGCAGTCAGTCAGTCAGTAGGTTAATGTCTAACCTGCAGCTAAGTCAACAGTAGCCTAAACACCCTGGAATCCATGTCTGCTGCTCCATGCTCACTGCGCTGGAAACAAACAAGTAGGTTGGATTAAACACAGCTTTATGTATTTAATAATGTGATATCAACCGCATGTTATGGTGTTAAAACAGCCACATTAAAGCTGTGTTAAACACAGGCTATATTCACAGCCCAGTTCAAAACAAAAGGAGACACGATTCATCTAACTGACAACAAGAGTCTCTTCCCACTTTCATCCTGCTCTTTCAAGTTGAGATGATCTGTTCTGACGTCTTTAAATGTTTCTATAGTCTATGGTTTGAAGCGTCCAGTCCAGTAGAAAGTATTGTTTATGTCCATAGAGTAGCTGCTGTCTACAGCCAAGAGCCAACAGTTCTGACAATCGCGCTGAAGGGGGAAACGTAACTTCGCATAGCGCTCATCTCTGAGGCAGGCTTTGCTCTGCCAAGTGGCACCCCGTCATGTTTCCAGCTCAACTAAGCTTCTAGCGAGGAAACAAAGACCTCCGGCAGGCTAAACAAACGTTCTGATTTTAAAAATAACGTGCTTAACCAAGGCTAATCTGTGTCTGAATAGATGCTGTTCAACCAGAATTACATGCCGCTCCCGTATTGTTTAATAAAAAGCATATTTCTGTTTTCCATCGTATTTCCTCGTTTTCCACACGCGCACCAACCCCATCTATGGACACTGAGATGTGGGCGTGCCCTCACAAAACCGGTCCGAAAATACATGGGGAAAACAGACAACGATCGGATAAAAATGCTTTTTATTAAACAATACGGGAGCGACATGTAATTCTGGTTGAACGGCATCTATTCTGACACAAATTAGCCTTGGTTTTTAGCTTTAATTTTGAAATCTGAACGTTTGTTTAGCCTGCCGGGGCTCTTTGTCTACATCGCTAGAAGCAAGGTTGAGGTGGAAACATGACCGTCATGTTTCAGGGCTACGCTTTCATTCTGCTCTCAAAGTTGAGATGCGATCTATTCTGTTCTGTCGTCTTTTAACGTTTCTATAGTCTATGGTTTGAAGCGTGTGTAAATGAACGGACCAGTCCAGTAGAAAGTATTGTTTATGTCCATAGTTAGTAGCTGCTCCTGCTGTCTACAGCAAAGAGCCAGCGTACAACATTTTGCCAACCTCAGGCTAACCTGGCATAGCCTCATCTTGCAGAGAAAGGCATGAGGATGGATTTCTGCTGCCTCTGCCAAGTGGCAACAGGCTGAGCAGTGGAGCTCTGCTCCTGAACATGCAGTGGTGGGAAATGTACTCACGTTTTACCCAGTAAAGTATTGTGGCAGTATTGTTTATGTCCATAGTTAGCCTAGGCTACTACAGCCAAGATGCAGAGCAACAGTCTGGCAATCGGGCTCATGGAGAAAACCTCGCATAGCGCTCATCTTCTATGACAAAGGGATGACTCGGATGAGTCAGTCTGGCTGCGGCTCTGCCAAGTCAGTGGCACAACGGGCTGTTGGTCTGTCGAGGGGAGCCTCGGGTTAAAGTCCCGCTTCCACGCATCATTACATTCAGATGAACTGGATCAATTCAATTCTATTCAAAGGAGCTTTGTTGGCATGAGAAAACATAACGTTTACATTGCCAAAGCACGTTTCAAAACATAGTAAAAAACAGTTGAAAATGTACAGTAGGCTATATAGGGTATGAAGCTTTTTGGAACTAATAGCAGCATTTATTTGTTCTCAATACGATTTCAATAGTAGGCCTATACAAATAAAGGAAAAGATAAAAGCCTCAAATTGAAAACATGTTTAAAGGTAGCAGCTTTGGCCTACTGTATGTGCAGTAGGTCTGGATGCTGGTCAATGGTTTGTAATAATGTATTTGTGACACTTGCTTTGGCAATGTAAACGTATAGTTTTCTCATGCCAATAAAGCTCCTTTGAATTGAATTGAATTGTAATCCTTAGGGTGGTTGTATTCCATTATGTAGCCTTCTTTTATCACATCAGTTCACACTGCTGTGTTTGCACATTGTTGTATTTCTCCCAGTAGGTATGGGAGTTTTCATGTTTAAAAACTCACTTCGGGTGTGTGTAATCTGTGGGAAGTATGTGTCTCTGATTTCGTAGGTGGTTAGAAAGTGTAGCTCTGTTTCTACCACATTGTGTGTGCAGTGGGCATAGCCTGTCTTCCCTTTGGCCTTTCTCTATGGCAAGGCTGTGTTCGCTGAGTCTGTACCTAGTCAAGGCTTTCCTGAGTTTTGGGTTGTTTACTGTGCTCAGATATTCTGCCAATGTATATTTTCTTTTTAGTGCTAGATAGCATTCTATTTGCTTTGGTTTTGGGTTCTCTTTCCAGTATGTCAGGTAGCTTTGTTTTTGTTTTCTTATAATCTGGTTTGGTCCAAAGTGTTTTCCGTCTGGTAGTTGTGCTTGTGTTTGTGCCCAGAGTCCCTGGGCCAGCTGACTAAGCCCGTATCATAGTCGGGTCCGCGGTGGAAGGCTTTACACAGCGGTGTAGTCTTTTCGAGTCTTTTTGAGTCATGAAACTACAACGTTACATCATTCCTCACGGTGGAGAGCTTTCCACCGTGAGTCCCAACACATCTCTCTGTTTTTACTATCAGACAGACAGGCTCTACACCCCGTTCACTGATTGGTCGACCTGAAGCGGTCTAGACAGGGTGAAGGACTTCACCGTGGGCCGTGACTATGATGTCCTGCACTTATTTTCTGACTTGAGGTGGAAAGCTTTCCACCTCAAATTTGCGGTGGATAGGTCTCCACCGTACACTCTGATAGGGCTTCAGTGGGCATCCCTGTAGGTTTTCACTATGTTTGAGGGCTATGTTATGAAGCGTGTCTGGGTTGCCTTCTTTTAGATGTTTATAACATTGAAGTGCTCTCTTTTTTACTTTGATAATGAGTGGGTATCATCCTAATTCTGCAAGTATTCTTTGTTGTTTTAAGTCGGGTGCAGAGTTTTTGTTACTGACAATTCCCTATGAAAAGTATACTGTGCTCTATCCATCTGGCTTTCAGTGCTCTATGAGATACATAATGACCATCTTTAATCAGTGTTTTAATGTTGTCTTGTAGATCTCAGCTGTTCCAGGAGTTCTGGCCTTGTTGGCCTCACAGAGGAAAAACCCTAAACTGGTAAGTAGAAAATAATACTGTATGTGTTTGTGTTGTGTATAGTAACACTAAACCCTCACTGGTAAGTAGACACTATATACTGTACACTAACTAAATTATAAACCTACACTGGTAAGTAGACAGTAACTAGTCCTGTGCACACTCACAGTATATGAGTGAATGAATGTAGGAGTCTCAGAAGTAATGTTGGAGAACCCAGACTAGTGCCCATTGGGCAGAACAGTCAATTCAATTTTCAATTCAATGGAGCTTTATTGGCAAGAGAAAACATACGTTTACATTGCCAAAGCAAGTATCAAATATACAATAAAAACAGTTGAAAATGGGGAACCTATATACAGTTGGAGGGGCTACAGCATTGTGTAAACAGAGCTAAATCGCATTGTGACATTATATACAGGGTACAAATAGCAGCATTATTTTCCTCAAAATGCATTTAAAGGTATCAGCTCTGTTTCATACTGTATGTGCAGTAGCTCTAGATGTCAATCCATGGTTTGTAGTCCTTAGGGTGGTTGTGTTTCTAGCCTTCTTTTATCACAACAGTTCACAAATCTTGCGGCTGTGTTCTCACATTGTTGTATTTCCCCCAGTAGGTATGGGAGTTTTTCATCATTGGTCGAGTTTTCAGTGGTCAGGTGGTTAGAAAGTGTGGCTCTGTTTCTACCACATTCAGTCACCATTGACGTCCAGTTGTTAAATAACTGTTGTATCAGTCTGTGATGTCAGTACTGTGATGACAGAGTATGACAGACAGACAGCCATGGTGGCAACACTGTTTATTATCAGTGATGTCAGCATACAGACAGACAGTGGACATCATATCCAACTTTGGGCATTGTTTCAGCATGCGCCTGTTAGCATGTTGGATGTCAGCATACTGATCTCCAAATGTGGGCATTGTTTCAGCATTGTTGCTGCGTATCACTCCCTATCTCTCTCCCCATTTCCTGTCAGTCTACTGTCCTATCAATAAAGACCTGTCAGTCTACTGTCCTATCATTAAAGGCATGAAAAGCCCCAAAACAAGTCTTAAAAAACTAAAAGTAGATACAAATACTGTATCTATGCTGAAACCAACTGTGTTCAAAATATGTTCAGGAAAAGAGAAACACAGTAGTTGCTATGGTGACATACGTTGTCAAATAGTTGGCCCCCAAACTGTGGAATAAACACTTAGAACTACAGACACTCTCTTCAGACTCCACCTAAACCCATAGCACTACTGTAACACTCCCCTTCCCTCAATGACCACACACGAAGCTAGATAGCATTTTTTAGGTTTTAGGTGCGTTGTCTACCTATGTTTTAGTTTTTCTAAATTGATATTCCTATGCATTTGTTGTATTGCTGTTGATGTACTGACATATTATCTTGCTTATTATAGTGATGTATCACCTACTTATTGTAAGTCTCTTTGGATTAAAAGTGTCTGCTAAAAGCCTAAATTGTAAATTGTTGAACGTGTCCTTATATTAACATCACTTTTAGTCAATGATGGACAACAACTATCTTCGCAAGTTGGAGTTTAGGAGGTTTGACTGACAGATTGAGGAGCCAATGGAGTCAGGAGGTTTAGCACTGGTTCAATATTTAAACCCTCACACAGACATAAAGGCTGTTCAATAGAGTGTCCATGAATTTCCATGAATTGAATACCAAGGACTATACTTGTACTGTTCTCCATTTTTGTCTAATAAAATATTCAATCAATCAACATGATTGATTAAAACAAATACCAGTAAGACTCCCTAATCGGGAGCTAAGCGACCGTCAGGTCACATTTTCCCATATATGTTTCGCGGCGGTCCGCAAAATGAAAAATGAGATACATCTCTGCGACAATATACAGCTCTGAGACACTGACTGTTATACATATGTGTGGCGGAGAGAGTCTCAGCCCTAGCCTTGAAGCCTCAAAAAGTCTAGTATCTCCCTCGTTCCATAGGGATATCCCGGATATCCCTTTGGAGTAATAAAGTAAGTAAATACTAAGTAATAAGTAGTAAAGATATTGGACTTTCACACGGGAGTCCCGGGTTCAAAGCCCGGGTGGGGAGGTTCGCATCACCTCTGTTACATATGGTCCAATGTAATCTGTCTGTCTTTGTCTTTCAGGTCAGTGGTATGGTGGTACACATTACATCGTGGTATGGTGCCGTGGTACACATTACCTCACCACAGTCCTGATGTGGTAATGCGCGCACACACACACACACACACACACACACACACACACACACACACACACACACACACACACACACACACACACTACATCACCATAGCCGATCTACATGCACACAACCGATCTACATGTACGCAACGCCTCGCTTCGCAGATCTGCTATTTTGACTACTTGTTGTGTGCACATTCTTGTAGGCCTATTACGAATTAGGACTTTGATTTGACCAAAGAACATACCATTTTGAAACTTGGAGATACAAGGTTTCTGCCCGACAGTGATGATATGATTACTGTATCATAAAAGCTCTCCATGTGCTATGATGTTGTGAATGCAACCTTGTTTAACTCTACCTTTAACATGTGTGTCCTTGAATGCTCTCCTTCATGTGAACATACATACATTAACTCATTAAAACTGGGAAAGTATTCCATTGTATATTTTAGCTATCGATACAGCTAGCTAAGTTTTCTAGAAAACTCTTAGGATTTAGAACAGTGGATCTAAAATAAATAGCAGATGTACAAGCGCTGCAAGCTTGTAGGCTACATCTGCATTTTTGAAAGAATTGACAAATGATTTTATTTTTTAAATCTCCTTCTTAGGGTCCTTTGCGTAAAACAAATATAATTGATTTTGGGGGTCCCTGGTACAAAAACGTTTCTGCATGAATTGAATACGAAGGACTTCCGACGTAAACAAGACCGTAAAAGGTCTCATTTGGGATATTTTAGGCAGGGTGTTTAACTGTACTTCTACTGTACTAAAATGTTTTATTGTATTGACTATACTTGTACTGTTCTCCATTTCTGTCTAATCTAATGTGTGTGTGTGTGTGTGTGTGTGTGTGTGTGTGTGTGTGTGTGTGTGTGTGTGTGTGTGTGTGTGTGTGTGTGTGTGTGTGTGTGTGTGTCAGACCTTTGTTCTCCATGGCATGGTGAAAGGAGCCAACGCCACCATCCTATTGGCCGGCTCCCTCAGCCTACTGCTGTGCAGTGTGATGGCCTACGCATGCTGTGGATGGTATGATGACTACTGTACTTACTGTACTATATACACCACTGGACTGGTAGGACTACTGTACTTACTGTACTATATACACCACTGGACTGGTAGGACTACTGTACTTACTGTACCATATACACCACTGGACTGGTAGGACTACTGTACTTACTGTACTATATTATATACTGACTGGTAGGCTTACTGTACTACAGTATACTGTATACACCATGTACAGTATCTCACTCAAAACTGCCCTGAAAACTCACCTTTCAGGAGGCCAGAGAAGGAGGTAGTTATCACTTGTTTCCCCTATCCTGTACATATAGTGCTTTTATAACTGCGATATTATTGAATGTTTTCTTTGCTTGCTATTTATTATGTCCATGAAATATTTGGGATCTTTTAGGCAGGGTGTTTCACTGTACTTGTACTGCTAAAATGGTATTATTGTATACTTGTGCTCTTCTCCATTTCTGTCTAATACAATATTCAAACCACTGACTACAGTTTTTTTTTGCAATAGCTTTCGACACTTTATGTTTTATTTATCTTTTTTTGTGCTTGCGCTTTGGACTGTATACTACAGTACTCTTTTTCTTTTTCTTAAGTCTCTGTAACTTGTAACCTTAACTGCTGTGCTGCCTCTGGGCAACTGAATTTCCCCTGTGGGATAATAAAGGTATCTATCTATCTACAGTGAGGATCTACAAACATCCATGTTCCATCTCTGTGATAACGCAGACATATTTACATCTCTGTGATAACCCAGACATATTTACATCTCTGGCTGCTGATACACCAGATGATGTTGTGGTTGATGACTTAGAGATGTATTATGTATTAGAGATGGCAGCACCTTTGACCCTAGCGTAGAGGAAGCCTTGATGACCAAGGTCATTAAATACCAACCAATGCTAAATACTATCTCAAAGCTGGGCTATACTGTAGGTGCAGACTATTTGTTTTTAATTTGTATTTGGTAGCCTAGGACATTATACCCACAGGCTGGTTGTCAGAGGGTTTCGACAACTTGTGATGTCCAAAAAATGAGGCAAAAAGGCTGGCAAGGTGTTGTGCTGTGTCTGCTATAATGAGCAGCTGCCACATATGGCAGAGACGCTGTTACCGATACCCTTAGAGTACTGAGTGACATGCCCATTGTATCATAAAAACATACCGGTATGCCATGATTTTGTGAATGTATTCTTGCCGCACCAATAATATTTGTTTCTCCCTTAAGTGGACATAAATAAATGGTTAAAATGTGTGTTTTCAGGAGATCCTGGTTCCTCAGACAGAGCCCTACACAGAGCTGTGTTCCTGGCAAGGTAAGAGACTCTGGTGTTGTACAGATATGACGACCAACTAAATGCACACAATGCACCAGTTTAATCTGGAGTGTTGGCATTCTGCTTTGCAGTTTCTCTCAACTTGACTACAATGTTAACAATGTTATTTATATAGCATATTGTTTAGACAGATGCTAGGTCCTTGTTTACCTGATATCCTTTAGTTTTAAAAGTAGCTTCTTGGTTTATCTATGATCCTAGTTTACTGAGGCACTGCACTCTCTCTGCATTCTATGATCCTATAGTTTACTGAGACACTAAGCTGTCTCTCTGCATTCTATGATCCTATAGTTTACTGAGACACTACGCTGTCTCTCTGCATTCTATGATCCTATAGTTTACTGAGACACTACAATGTCTCTCTGCATTCTATGATCATATAGTTTACTGAGACGTTACGCTGTCTCTCTGCATTCTATGATCCTATATTTTACTGAGACACTACACTGTCCCCCTGCATTCTATGATCCTATAGTTTACTGAGACACTACACTGTTTCTCTGCATTCTATGATCCTATAGTTGATCCTATAGTTTACTGAGACACTACACTGTCTCTCTGCGCTGTCTCTCTGCATTCTATGATCATATAGTTTACTGAGACGCTACGCTGTCTCTCTGCATTCTATGATCCTATAGTTTACTGAGACACTACACTGTCTCTCTGCATTCTATGATCCTATAGTTTACTGAGACACTATGCTGTATCTCTGCATTATATGATCCTATAGTTGATCCTATAGTTTACTGAGACGCTACACTGTCTCTCTGCATTCTATGATCCTATAGTTTACTGAGACACTACACTGTCTCTCTGCATTCTATGATCCTATAGTTTACTGAGACACTACAATGTATCTCTGCATTCTATGATCCTATAGTTTACTGAGACACTACGGTGTCTCTCTGCATTCTATGATCCTATAGTTTACTGAGACGCTACACTGTCTCTCTGCATTCTATGATCCTATAGTTTACTGAGACACTACACTGTCTCTCTGCATTCTATGATCCTATAGTTTACTGAGACACTACGCTGTCTCTCTGCATTCTATGATCCTATAGTTTACTGAGACGCTACACTGTCTCTCTGCGTTCTATGATCCTATAGTTTACTGAGAAGCTACACTGTCTCTCTGCGTTCTATGATCCTATAGTTTACTGAGACGCTACGCTGTCTCTCTGCATTCTATGATCCTATAGTTTACTGAGACGCTACACTGTCTCTCTGCGTTCTATGATCCTATAGTTGACTGAGACGCTACGCTGTCTCTCTGCGTTCTATGATCCTATAGTTTACTGAGACACTACGCTGTCTCTCTGCATTCAATGATCGTATAGTTTACTGAGACGCTACACTGTCTCTCTGCATTCTATGATCCTATCGTTTACTGAGACGCTACACTGTCTCTCTGCGTTCTATGATCCTATAGTTTACTGAGACGCTACACTGTCTCTCTGCATTCTATGATACTACAGATCCATCAAAAAACAAGAATGAATATTGTGTAAAAGTTAATTATCATCTTCAAAAATCCATATCTCAAAATGTTAGAATATTACTTCAAAAGAAGGATTTATAATACATAAATGTCAAACTTCTGAAAGGTTATGTTAATTCATGCACTCAGTACTTGGTCTGGAATACGTTTGAACAAATGTCTTCATCAATGGGGCGTGGCATGAAGGTAGTCAGCCTGTAGTACTGCTGAGGTGTTATGGAAGCCCATGTTTTCTTTGATAGGGGAAGAGTGTGGAGCAGAACTAGCATTGTATTGTATTGCTGGTGTTCTGTTGGTCCACTGTGTTTTATCAAGTTCAGAGTCAACACGGCGTCACAGCCATCTACCCAGGATTTTAGAGCACTTTGTGCTTCCATAGGTTGACAAGCTTTATGGAGATGATGGTTTCCTTTAGCCAGAAGCACTTGGCACCTGCCCACAGAGCCAAAACTACTAGTAACTGGTGTACTGGCGATGGTATAACTACTAGTAACTGGTGTACTGACCTATTAAACCACTAGTAACTGGTGTACTGGCAATGGTATAACTACTAGTAACTGGTGTACTGACCATGGTATTAAACTACTAGTAACTGGTGTACTGACCATGGTATTAAACTACTAGTAAGTGGTGTACTGACCATGGTATTAAACTACTACTAGTAACTGGTGTACTGACCATGGTATTAAACTACTACTAGTAACTGGTGTACTGTGTCACAGTGAGAAGCATTTTGAGCTTGTAGATCTGCTATTTTTTTCGGTGATGATGACGGAGGCGCGCCGTCTCAGGCGTTCATGAGCCACGTGAGACACCGCCGAGCGAGCGGTAGCGAGCGAGTCGCCGTGTCGAGAGTTGCGACGGTCGCATGAGACAACTCAGCACCGTTACCGTTACGTAGGCTCGTTGGGAAACGCCAGGTCACGTGTTCTCTCCTCGCTGCCTATGTCTCCTCCGTTGTTTTCCATGATCCTTCCAGCGTGGCTCAGTGAGGTTTCTGCACTGAGGAACAGAAGTTCCTCCTCAAGAGGTGGAAATGATTTCCAGACGTCTTTTCCCTGGTTACTACTTGTCATTCATTATTGTTGGACCATTGCTACTTTAAACCCTCTTTGCTTGGTTTAAAACACATAAGGTATCAGTACAGGGTAATTACACAGTTTTATAACAGTTGTTGTTAGTTAAAAGGTGTATTACTCACCAGTATCTAGAGATGCCATTGAAAGATAGGTTCTTAATGTCCAATAATCAGATGTATTTAAAATATCAGAAAAGAAGATGATAAGAATTCAAAAAGGGATAAAATGATACTAATAGTAATCCCAGAAAATAACAAAAAGTAGATAGTAGCTAAAAGTTAATACTTCGTACTAAGTAGTTCTGGGAGAGGAGCTCACAAAATCCCTTTGCCAACGATAGACGCTATATGAGAGCTGTTTGAGAAGTTGAGTTGGCAACTCTAGAAATAAATCCTAAATCGTTAAAGGCTCTCGCAACAGTGGTCCTTAAACAAACGAATAGTTTTCGGCCCCTTTCCCTGTTTTGTACCAGTTTAAATATCGTACTATTTCTTCAGTTGGAGTGGTGACTGTAGTCAATGTGTTTGTTGTGAGATTTGCCAATCTACAAGCTCACAATGTGATGTGTTCTGAGCTTCATACGTGTACATTTATGTACATTTATTAATGTTGTATCTACATGAACAACAACTACTCTGAAACATTGTGAACTGAAGATGATATGAAGAGAAAACTGCTCCAGTCTGGAGACTGTAACTCCTTGAAGGCTGCAGTTGCTCAATATAACCAACAGGTGTCATCAGAAAAGCATTTCATAGACTGACTGATTGATTGATTGAAGACTTTTGCATAGGAAAAGGTACAGTTTCATGACAGTACAGTTCACTGGTAGAAGGTCAACTAAAAGGATAAACACCACAAGAAATCTTTTTGGCTTGTTTCAATTGGGGTCCTTTTTTAACTCATATAATACTGAATGATAGACAAAAAAAACACTGTACTTTTACTTTCTATTTACAATAGAAAGGTCAAGGGTAGGAAAATATGGACTTTGTTTTCTTTTACCAGATTGGAGTAGCAGCCTCCTCTAAGTGACCTTTCAGAGCGGTTTTAAAGGAGGGAAGGGATTTACACTCCTTTAAGGCCTTCGGCAGGCCTTCCAAATCTAGGTTGGACATGATCTGAGGAGCTGCCTCTGGTGTTTTTTCTGCATGAGCAACTTTGACCTTTAGGAAGTATTTTGTCAGGTACAAACATGGGTATCTTGGAGGTGTGGTGTATCTTAGTGTAGTGTACACCAGGCCCATTGCAAGATGCTGTACTCTGTCAGCTATTTATTTATTTGAAATTTCAGGAGGAAAAACCCATTTGAGTTGCAGCAACTCGTTTTCAAGGGTGACCTCAAAGTACAACAACAACAAACAATCAATGACATACACATATAAGGCTCTTCCAACATATCAACCCCCACTACACCCCCCACTCCATCACCTTAGCAATACAAATAAAAATAATATTCTAATAAAAAAATGCTACAGTAGGATGAGCACCCTTGAAGTGATGCCAAAGGATAAAAAACATCCCTCTTCCATGGAGAATTGGTTATGTTTTGTCTCTTTATATTTGTAACAAGTGAGTGTTTTCACAAACTGCTTTGCCAAAACACAATATGCTCCGAGTAGCCTGACAGCGTGTCGCGGGTTCGAGTCCCGTTCCCTTTACTGCACATCTCTCCCCATCTCTCTCTCTCCCTGTTTCCTGTTCATCTCTACTGTATGCTATCAATTAAAGGCAGAAACTCTATATGCTATCAATTCAAATCTTGAAAGACAGTATACAGTATATGTTGGGATGGCGGCATCATTCCCGAAGGCACAGATAGTTTCAGACTTTAGGTTTAGGGTGTCACCTCACTGCACCCATGGGTGTTTCCTCTACACAGTAACTGACCTGAGGTCTTCACCATGGAGTAGATGGCTTGATCTGCTGGAGTCTGGTCTGAGATAAACAGAACAAACATCAAGTGTTACTACACTGACATAATGTTAACACGTACACGTACACACACACACACACACACACACACACACACACACACACACACACACACACACACACACACACGCGCACACACGCACACACACAGATGTGTGTAATCTAGTATAGATGTATAAGTGTGAGTGTAGAGTGACTACCTCTGTTCATCCTGTATAGATATAGATACTGTATATAAATACGTATATAGATGTTGTATAGCTATATAAATGTAAGTGTACAGTGACTGTACCTCTCTTCATCCTGGGTTGAGCTGGCAGTTGGAAAGGTTTAAGTGCACATGCCGGGAGGTCAGTGAGGAGAGAGTTACAATAGTGGAGTTTAAATGTCAACAGAAAACACTAAACTAGATCTGTCTGTTAGCAGGGTATCTCTAGCAGTTATCACTATCATTGTTCAGTCAATGTGTTCTACGCTATAAGCTACACTATCAGTGTGTACAGTCAATGTGTTCTAGGCTATAAGCTACCTGTAATCATGCCATGGACCATTGGTGGGCTGAAATGAATCAGTTACTGGGAAGTCTGAGGTCAAGAAAGAGAAAAGGGAGTTAGATGTCAGGAAGGGAGAATGTATCATCATTTGGAAATGTGTCAGTTTAATGACATGTGTTTACTCACTCATACATGTTACACATCACTATAGTATCAGTTAACATGAGTTTAATGTGTTTATTCATTACATGTAACACATCACTATAGTGTCAGTTAATATGAGTTTAATGTGTTTAATGTAACACATCACTATAGTATCAGTTAACATGAGTTTAATGTGTCTATTCATTGCATGTAACACATCACTATAGTATCAGTTAACATGAGTTTAATGTGGAAGGATGGATAAAGTAAGAGGAACAGATCAGTGGTTGGTTCTCTGGACCACTGGCATATTTAAAGCAATCTTTAAGGGCCTCCCCCCACCCTACCTTTAACTAACCTTAGCCCACATCCCCACCCTACCTTTAACTAACCTTAGCCCACATATCCCCATCCAACACAACAGTGGTCCCCAGGTTGATTCTTAGTCAGGATGGTGGTCCCTGCTTCACAATCAGTTGAAAACCCCTGATAACAGGTTGATAATACTGTACATTCATGATGAGTTTGTAGCCGTTCTTTAAAGTTGTACTATGTAACTTTTTTTATAAAACAAATCTTAAAATTCTCCTAACTATTAAATCACAAAAGTTTTAGAAGATCCGCGCCGTGAATTTCAGCCTGTAAAGCCTTCTCTATATGTAAACTGTGATCCTTGCCGGGGACCGGATCTCGCGCCAAAATTGCGTCATCACACTACCGGCCAATCACAGCGAGGGTTATACAACTGCCGGCCAATCACAGCGCATCTTGAAGTGGGGTCGCTATGGCTGCCATATTTGTTGTCACCCGTTTGTACCATCCCGTCTCTAGGTAATTTCGCCTACCAGGCAGGGTGAAGGAGTCCGTATCTCTGGAATTACTGAACGCACAGGAACAAGGGACCCCTCTAAAGATAGATCTCAGCGAGGTGGAGGCAGACGCGGGGGTCTGAAAAGGTACGAAAAACGGCCGAAAGACGCGGACGCGACCGCGGTTTGCTATACGGCTAATGACCACTAGTTGGGCATCTTACACAGTATAGCTTTAAGCTTGGCTACAACATGCTATCACTATGAGGGTGTGACGCCATGTGTTGTTGTGACCTATAGTAAACTGTCTATGTTGAGCTACGCTGTATTCACATGACAATGTGTAAAACAGGCTTAAAAGGGACTGTTACCCCACAGGAAGCAGCTGTACTGCAGAGCTCCGACTTATTGTAACTTTAGAAAAGGTTTTCTGTAAACTACTCAGTGCTTAGTTGCAATGTTCATGTCTGTATCATGACTATTATTCTAAACACTGCTTAGCTTGAAAGTTACAATGGATGTTTATTCTATTCTTATTCAATGACTGCTGGATCATTAATGGTAAGCAAATCATTCCTTTTGTTACTTACAGGATTACTCTGAATAACACTGATTTTCTCTATATATATGAATAATAAGGCGCTTAAGACGACTACAACCATCCTGTGAATGTCCTTACTAAATAATTATAACCACTAAGCAATCTGCATAAAATACACTCTGGACTAGAAGTTTATTCAAGACACTGCTTCTCATGTGTACAATAGTACACACAGACTCATTCCTTTGTTAAATCACCCTGGTGTGAAGCTACAGCTGATGTAACCGTTGTGGAGGTGTGAACTCAGGGGGGGGGGGGGCATCTCTCCACTCCGACATGTCTCCTTTCCGACATGTCTCCATTCCGACACTAACCCTATCTCTAACCCTAACCCTAAACCTTAGGCCCATGGGAGTGTCGCCACTCCGACAATAAGAAGTCACTGTAGGAGTGGCGGCATGTCGGAATGGAGAGAGCCTCCCAACTCGGGGGTTGTTCTGCATCGACGCATGTCTGTGTGTGTGAGAGGCATGACGACACTGCCAAAAGATATGGGACGGCGTGAGCCTGTGTGACCGGCAGGGCCGGACACAACCAGTAGTACTAGAGTGGCATGAAGAGATGTCACAACCAGTAGTACTAGAGTGGCATGAAGAGATGTCACAACCAGTAGTACTAGAGTGGCATGAAGAGATGTCACAACCAGTAGTACTAGAGTGGCATGAAGACATGTCAGGACTCAGCCAGTAGTACTAGTAAGACTCCCTAATCAGGAGATAAGCGACGGTCAGGTCGTATTCACAAACTTCAATCAGGAGGGAATATAGGAAATGGGACAGATCCATGTTGATGACATGACTTTAGAGATACTGTGTGATTTGAGGGCAAAATCTGTAGGAGCAGTGTCCAAAATGTGTTTTGCAAGAATCAGCCTCATGGTGGCGCTAGAAGAGGGCCATGTGAGAAATTAGGGGTTGTGGTTTGGCAGCCAAGGAGTGTGTGTGTGCAAAGTTTGGCATGGATAGGGTCAACGGTGCCAGAGATATGAGTAGGGCAAAAGTGTGACGTGACACTTTTGAGTGACTGACAGCAGGTGGAGGTTTTGATTGCGACCGTAGGGAGCTACTTACTGTAGAAACCTCCACCAGCTGTCCGTGGCTGAGTCAGTCAGTCAGTCCATCACAATTTTGCCCTGCTATATCTCCACAACCGTTGCCCCCATCCATGCCCAATTTTGCACACACACTCCTTGACTGCCAAACTACAACCTCCAAAGACCCCCGGAGCCCCAGGGACCCCCAGGTCCCTGGGGGACCCCCAGATGTAAAAAATGACCAAATGTGCTCACACGTCACACGTCACACTTTTTCCCTGCTTATATCTCCGCACCCGTTGACCCGATCCATGCCAGATTTTACACACACACTCCTTGCCTGCCAAACTACAACCTCCAAGGACCCCCGGAGCCCCAGGGACCCCCAGATGTAAAAAATGACCAAATGTGCAAAAATGACCAAATGACCACCCCAACGGGGCTGCTCACGGGGAATTCCCGGGGACCACCGACTCCTGGTGCTCCAGAACGGATGCAAAAGTGGTGGCGCCCCCAGTGGAGGACCCCCTGCCACTGCAGCGCACATAAAATGCCGTAACTCGGGCTAGGAGCGTCCGGGAGAGCCGGGGCCGGTACCTATTCGTCCGCCAAGGCAACGCGGAGACCCCACCCCTCATTTCTCACATGCCCCTCTTCTAGCGCCACCTTCAGGCCGATTTTTAAAACACATTTTTGGACACTGCTCCTACAGTTTTTGCCATAAAATCACGAATATCACTACAAAGCATGTCTACACTCATGTCATCAACATGGATCAGGAAGATTTTGGAAAAACCCTATTTGTGGAGATAAGCCACCTACGGTCGCTTATCTCCCGATTAGGGAGTCTTACTGGTAGTAACTGCGACCTGACGGTCGCAACTAGGGTGGGCATGAAGAGATGTCAGGTGGGCAACCCTCAGGCGAGTCAGGCCGTACATGTTTTGAGGGTCTCGCTCTCTTTCTAATGTATTTCCTACTGGCAGAGGCTACAGAGCATTCTCCAGACTAGCGGGGCGGCTGTAGCTCAGGAGGTAGAGTGGGTTGGCCAATGCTCCATGGGTCAGCGGTTCAAATCCCAGCTTCTCCTGTCTACATGTCGAAGTGTCCTTGGGCAAGACACTGAACCCCAAGTTGCCTCCGGTGAGCTGGTTGGTGCCTTGCATGGTTTCCACCGCCACTGGTGTATGAATGTGTGTGTGAATGGGTGAATGTAATGCACATTGTAAAGCGCTTTGGATAAAAGCGCTATATAAATGCACCATTTACCATTTAGCAGCAACACACTACTCTGTGTGAGTGACAGCGTAGGTGTAGCCTAGGGAAACTTTATTTGTTCTTCAATGTTTTATGTTTTTATTTTTCTGCTTTATTGTAATCATTTTAATTATTTCTTTTTATTATGTATGTTTTATTTTATTTTACTTTTCTCTGTTAAGCACTTGTGCTTCATTTTATGCTCTGTAAAGCACTTTGAGCTGCATTTCATGTCATGAAAGGTGCTATACAAATAAAGTTTTATTATTATTATTATTATTATTATTAGGGAAACTTTATTTGTCCACCGTTTAAAAGTTATTTTCTGTGTAAGCAATCACTGATTCATACTGGATGTGTTGGGGAGCGTGTCACTGTTACTACATCTCATCTTTTAGACAACCGACTCTAACCCTCACCCTAACCTTAACCTCTGTGGAGTGAGTCGCTAACCCTCTGGTCGAAATGATGGGCGTTTGCAAAAGTGAGATTTCCCCATGTGTTGCTGGTGGTAAATAATGAATAGGGGGTTTCCACAGCTCATTCTCCCCACTGTATCCTTTGTTGTGGTCTGAACACTTCTCTGCTCACTCTTCATCCTCTGAGTTCATGCATTCACTGCTGGTTTAAACCAGGCACGTAGGCAGTGTTAGGCAGACTAGGCGACTGCCTACCAACTGAGATCTGAACTTACCTAAATTAGAAAATAGAAATTGAATGCAACAATGTTGCTCAACCAGTTCCTTCTCCTCCTCAATGGTAGGCGGCCGATAGCCTATAGGCCTACTCAACTCGCTGAGATGTAACTTTTTCCTATTGTTTTCATTTGGTGACAGGGGGTTTACTTTGGGCCATCACTTGGCTTTACAAAGAATCAAAAGTGCACAGAAGTACGATGACAACCTCTCGCCTAAATGGTCTGTGTCTCGTGTGTAGCCTACTCCACTATTGGACAACTTTAGTCACTAGTTATGTATTTAGAATATTATTATAAAACACATTAATCTCTCCAGCCCTAAACATTTTTTCCATTTGAAAATACCCGATCTACAAGCTCACAATGTGTTGCGATGCTGCACATTGTGAGCTTGTAGATCTGCTATTTTCTATAGCCTACATTTGAAAACTTGAAATGGGACATTCTGCCTAATTTTACTTTTGGTACTTAAGTACATTTTGAATTGCTGGCATTTCGGGGCTGGCACTTCGCTGGCATTTGGGCTGGCATTTCGCCTACCTTGACTCTCATTCCTGCCTACGCCAGTGGTTTAAACAAAGTGAAATAAACATAATCATAGCCTACTTTAGAACGCTATTCTGTTCTGATCCTTACAAGACCTAAAGGTTGTTTTATGCATTTCAGTGAGTGATTTATTACTAGCAGTGAGCAGTGCTTCATTGTTCTGTGAGTGCATTTTGTGAGCAGTCTGCCCGTCCCAGTCCCCCCCTCCCCTCTCCCCTCTACAGAGAGGGAGAGACTGCTTTAAGCCCGTATCAGAGTCGGGTCTGCGGTGGAAGGCTATCCACCGCGGTGTAGTGCTGTGTAGTCTTTTTGAGTCATAAAACTACAACGTTAATGCTCAAAAAGACTACACGGCACTACACCGCGGTGGATAGCCTTCCACGGACCCGACTCTGATACGGGCTTTAGTGGTGAGTGTTGGAGGGATCTAAAACGGTGCTCACCCAACCAACATGAATACATGTTACAGATATATTTTGTGGTATTTTTTCCATTGGCTAAAATATACATCTAAAACATATTTTCCCCCAATTTTGATCTGGTGAGCAGGATGCACGTTTGGGAGGGCTCTTGAGGAGATCCATTCATTCACCTATATTCATGTCCAGTATTAGGCAGGCTATAATTGATTTGATAGGCAATTAAATGTCACTGTCAAATGTTGTCCCAGTCTGCATTTTTACACACTGGAAACACATCATGTAGCCTATTTAACATTTAGCAGTCACTGTTTAGCTTCCCATTGTAACTGTGTGGACTGCAGAGTGAGCAGAGGGAGGAGCACAACCCCAGAAGGGGGCTTCAGTGCTAGACTAGTGATGGCATGGCATGAGTCCAGCATTTTGTTGGGGCGTGGGGGAAGGGGCAGGGATTCCCCTGCTGCTGATGATGACGTCGCATCGGAGTTGGTGACGTCAGGATTGTCCACAGCTGTGTCCAGCAGCGCTAGGAGGATGGACAGAGAGGAGAGAGAAGGAGGCTGGTGGAGGAACTCTGAGGAGGAGGATTACAACCCGGGACCATGGAGGACAGGAACCGAGGCCGAACAGAGCTGCAACAAGTCTCTGTAAATGTAACGGGACCAAGAAGGATAGACTGATGTTTCCAACTGGTGTCACATATTTGTTTTATTTATAGTTGTCTTCTCTGTAAAACAGATAATAATGCTCTCAGTATCACACACACACACACACACACACACAAACAACATCACAGTATGCATGTGCTGGAATGAATGAGCTGAAATCTCACAGACTCATTAAATCACAATAACCTCAAAATTACAATATTCAAAATCCAAATATAACCATTACCCAATATTCAATCATCATAAATCACAGTAATTGTATTCTTTCAAAATAACCCACTTCTCTGTATAGTATAAACCCAACATTCATATAACATGTCACATCACATTACATAATATCACCATATCCCATATCCACATCACAGAACATCCCAGTGCCATCTTACTCCAGCCCAGCTTAGCACACCTCACTCAAGGCCTTAACATGGCTTCTGCTCCTGCTGCAGCTACTAGTAGCAGTCCCCATGCTAGTTGCTAATGGCTAACTCCCACTCACTCTAGCAAACTCACTCTAAACAGTTCCCCAGCAAAGTTACACACAGTTAATACATTCCCCACCCATAATCTTCCCCAAAACATCATTTCTACAGTATGTGCTTTCCCAGTATCATCATCTCACCTGTAAAACAGATAATAATGCTCTCAGTATCACACACACACACACACACACACACACACACACACACACACACACACAAACAACATCACAGTATGCATGTGCTGGAATGAATGAGCTGAAATCTCACAGACTGCTGAAATCACGCGAGACTTCAGACACCTCCACCTGGCACAAGCACTCTGTCCCCATGTGATACTCGGCCATCTACTGGTGGATACTGGTACTCTGATTACACTGCTGCAATGATATTGAATGAACACCAAAAATAACCTTTTTCCCCACAGTAAAACATAGAAAAACGTCTCACCCACCACCTGTATACAAAATCACACTTTTTAAATTGTCAGCAACTATTTGGTTGCGCCACACTCTCCCCCTCAAACTTAAATGTCTCCAGACATTTAGTTAAGAAGGCATCTCTACTTCAGTTCACACATTGACTTTTCCTTCTGAAATCCCATATAATGTTGATCTGGACCTGGTATATGACATGGAAATTAACATATCCTGTACTTCAGACAGTAATGTTCATGAATCACTTTGTACCTTGTAATCAGACCACATTTATACATCATACAGTTTCAATTTCAGTAAACCTTGTATCTTTTCAGACAAATATCCCAGTGTAACAGAACTCATATTTCGGCCACTCATTTCTTTTAGTCTGTCACCATTATTTTCAGTTTACAGGATCAGTACATTATGCTTCTCAGGTAATATCGTTACCTTTCAGTATTCCCAAAAGTATTCAGTGTCTCTGTCACCGTCTCTGAACCATATACGCTTTCTTTTAATTCTATTTTCTTCTTTTCAAGTGTCTCTTCTCTAATCCGGCAATATCAAGTGTCACTCAAAGTGTCTATTCATGTCTATGTTACCTCAATGTCTGGCATGGTCCAAGGTCGCCACAGTCTCTCGTAGGCTGAAGGCATACTCACACGCAGGTCATCAACTCCAACCTCGACCACCGATGGCTCACCCAGGGTACCGTAGGTCAGCATTCTCGGGCGACGTCTCTCCCTCTGTGGGTGGACACTCACTGGTGATGATGCAGGTTCATCTTCCTCCGACGTTGGATGCTCTGATGATTCTGGCAGACGGTCTTCAGGCTCTGAAGCGTTGTCATCTCCGTCCTCTGCTGGCGTGTCATCGATGATGTCTTCTCCTACTTCCTGTGGTGCTGGTTCTTCCTCTTGATAGTCTATCTCTGGCACGAAGGGCTCTGCCTCAGGGTTCAGGTTTACAGTTCTTTGGCTCTGTTGCTGGTGATTAGGGAAACGGCACACAAGCTCACCATCATCACTGCTTTCGCTGTCAGAGCATTCAATTTGTTCATCAGTCTTTTGTCGCCTTTTTCTTCTCTGTGTGGGGCTGACTCTTTTCTGCTCTGTGTCTGTTTCAGGGTGACTGAGGGGTAAGCTGTCACATGGGAGAAGGAGGTTTCTGTGCAGCACTCGACATTTACCACCTCCCTCGGGTACCACCTCATAAACAGGGCTGTCACTGCTCCTTCTTTTCACCACCACATGGACTCTGTTTTCCCAATAGGATCGTAACTTGCCCGGACCACCTCTTTCTGACAGATTACGGACAAGCACTCGTCCACCGGGTTCAAGGTCGACTCCATGAACTCTTTTGTCATAGCCCGTTTTGCCCCGAGCAGCTTCCTTGGCGGCGGTTTTAGAGGCAATCTCATATGCCTGTTTCATTCTGGCTTGCCAGTTCTCGACATACTCTGCATAGCTCTCTTGTCCCTCTGTGGGTGGTATGTTGAAAAGCAGGTCTATTGGCAGGCGGGGAGAACGGCCATAGATCAGGTAATAGGGGGAGAATCCAGTGGCCTCGCTGCGCGTGCAGTTGTATGCATGAATCATCTTGGCCAATGAACTTTTCCAGTCTGCTTTTTCTGTGTCTGTGAGTGTTCGTAGCATTGAGAGGAGCGAGCGATTAAAGCGGTCTGCCTGTCCATTTCCAATTGGGTGATAGCAGGTAGTATGGGAGCCTCTCACACCACTGCACCTCTGCAGCTGGTCCATCAATCGGTTCTGGAACTCGCCACCCATGTCATGGTGAATTCTTTCAGGAAAACCCCAATGAAGGGTGAAATCATTAAACAATTTGTCAACCACAGTCTTTGCACTTTTGTTCTTGGTGGCATAGGCCTGTGCGAAATGGGTGTAATGATCTATTACTACTAGGATATACTGGTACCCTTGTTTGCAGGTCTCCAAATGGAGGAAGTCGACAGACACTATTTCAAAGGGGCGTGTCGACACAATGGGCACGAGAGGAGCTCTGGTTGCTTTTTGGGGTCTTTTAGATTTCAGACACTCACAGACTTGGGTGACGAAGTGGTCTATGTCACTCTGCATACGGGCCCAATAGAACCGGTCTCTGATCAGGTTGTGCGTTCTGTCGACTCCAGGATGTCCCATTTCACGGTGGAGCTCCTGAAACACAGTGGGGTGGTGTTCTCTGGGTAGGACAAGCTGACATTTGTCACCGGCTTTTCTATAGAGGACACCATTCTCATCAACATACAGTTTATGCCATTGCCTCAATAAGGCTCTTACATCAGCTGACTCAGTTTTGAGTGTCTTGTTGGGAGGCTGCTGGTTGTTACTTTTGAAATGAAGGACTCGACCAATAGCAGGGTCTCTCAGTTGACTTTCTCTGATTTGCTCTGTGGTTAGAGGTTTGTTCAGGGTGGGTGAGTCTCTCACCACTGTCACGGCCTCCATAGACACTGGCATGGCCCAAATGAAAGGTGTATCTCTTTGCACTGTCACTCCCTGCACAGAAGCACTGATAACTTCCTGGTGAACCTCCTCTGTACACTGCTCCATCAGCTTGTTTATGTCTACAGGCATACGGGATAGGCCATCTGCGTCAGCATTGTTTTTGCCTGGGCGGTACTTTATGGAAAAGTTGAAATCTGACAACTCACCGACCCAGCGATGCCCTGTAGCATTAAGCTTAGCTGTTGAGAGGACGTAAGTCAGGGGATTGTTATCCGTATATACTGTGAAATGGGGGGCATGATACAAATAGTCTCTGAAACGCTCACAAATGGCCCATTTCAGTGCTAAGAACTCTAACTTCCCTGAGTGCATGTGATAGTTCTTTTCAGGCGGGGATAGTGTTCTGGAGCCGTATCCAATAACAACCATTTTACTGTTCTGTCTCTGATAAAGCACTGCACCCAGTCCCTCCTGGGACGCATCACAATGCAGTGTGAATGGCTGGGTGAAATCAGGGTAGCCAAGAATGGGGGGCTCAATCAGCTTATCTATGAGGGAGTTCAGTATCTCTTGGTGGCTATGTGTCCAGTGTATGGGAGTGTTAGGTAGGAGATTACCTTTATTTCTTTGGATGCCACGCTTTCTGTTGATCTTTGACTCCGCTGGCGATGTCTGGTCAGGAGGTGACGAGAGCAGCTGATACAGTGGCTTTGCCAGTCTGGAGAAGTTTGGGATATATGGCCTGTAGTATGATAAAAAGCCCATTGTTCTCCTCAGGTCTGAAACTGTAGCATGGACCCTCTCCTTCAATGCCTGCACAGGGGCCACTTCAGCAGGGTCCATCGTGTAGCCCTCACCCGAAACCATCCGTCCCAGGAATCTGACCTTTCGCTTGAACACATCACACTTGCGGGGACTGAGCTTCACTCCATGTTTTTGATATCTCTGTAACACAGTTCTCATGTGGTTGACATGGTCTTCAAAGCTAGTGCTGTGGACAAGATTATCATCAAGGTACGGTTGACAGATATTGTCTCTCAGACCCACTAGGCACTCTTCCATATTACGCTGGAACTCAGCAGGGGCTGAACTCAAACCGAAGGGGATTCTGGTCCACTGATAAAGGCCCCAGGGTGTTATGAAGGCTGTGAGGTGTTGGCTTTCCTCGCTCAGGAACCCCTGGTGGTAAGCCTTCCCCTGGTCCAATGTGGAATACCAAGAGCTGCCTGTGAGAGAGTCTAGCATATCTTGGATACGAGGGATTGGATGGCAGTCAGGGATAGATTTTCTGTTCAGCTCCCTGTAATCACAACAAAGTCTCAATGTCCCATCCTTCTTCCTCACACACACCACTGGTGATGCGTATGGGGATCTTGACTGGACTACCCAACCACGATTCAGCAAGTCTTGTAGATATTCTTTGACTTCATTGTGAAGTGGTTTGGGGACCGACATGTACGTTCTCTTTACTGGAGTGGGGTCATGAAGACTAATGTGTAGTTTCAGGGAGGGGATACACCCTATGTCATCTTCATCATAGGCAAATGCATGACACTCCTCTCTCAGTAACTGTTTCACTGTGTCTCTCTGGTCATCAGTTAGGTGGGAATGATTGACAGGGGGATCCCACTGGCTTGGTTTCTGTGTTTTTGGTTGGTTGCTAGTGGGGTCCCTTTTCTGTTCACTCGTCTGTTCAGTGTCACTCTGTTTACAGTCACTTCTCCCTCCATCTTCATTTTTGACATCACTCTCTATCTGTTCCACTTTAACTGGATAGGCAGTCTTGACTATTTGGAGGTGACCCAGGACTGTGCGTTTATTTAAAGTCATGGCCTGCTTGCTGACATTTGCAATGGGGATCGGCACATACATTGACCTGTCGGTGGGGATGCTGACTAACCCCTCTTCAATCATGACCCCCTCAGGTAGTGTGGGCTCTTCACAAGGGACAAGTAGGAGGTTTTGACCTTGAAACTGTGCCCCACTATTAGCTTTGACATAGACAACACTGACTTGTCCGGCTGCTAATTTAATTATTTTCTTCCCCGTATGAACAATTCCCACTTCTTCATTAATTTCTGGGGATTGAACAAGCTTGAGCATTGACTTTGCTGATCTGAAGGTCACAGAGAATGCTTTGCTCACTTGGAGAATGGTTGCTGACCTCGCTTCTGACATCACATCCCCATTTAGCACAGCCTCTATTACATTAAAGCCAATTATGGGCTGCTCTGCAACATTTGGGTCACTTGACACTAGGGTGGGCACTAACAATGGCTCTACGTGGTCTACATCTTTGCCTAGTCTGAACTCCACCTCCACCCAACCCAGGAAAGGTATTTCTGTTTGGTTTGCTGCAAGTCCAATTAACCTGTCTGACTCTAACAGCTCATCAATAGGTCTCACCACACGATGAGGTAAATTCACTTTCCTCCATTCCTCATTAATAAGACTAGACTGAGCACCCGTATCCCATAATGCTTCTACCAGAACCCCGTCTAATTGACAATGGACAGTACATCTCTTACCGATGAGGTCAAGGAGTTTGGCTTGGCGTCGGGGTGAGAGATAGTTGGTTGGGCCCTGGAACGGGGACGTTACTTGGGTGACAGCTGTATGCTCAGTGGGACTAAGTGGTCTTTCATGTCCATGGGCTACCGAGAGTCCCGGCTCGGCAGCCCTCCCTAGTTTCCCTGCTGTTCCCTGCTCTGGCGACACCCTCTGGAGAGGTGTCCGTCTTGGCCGCACTTGAAGCAGTGTCTGCATGACTCTCCAATCTGAGCCTCCTGACAGGCTCTGCATCCTCTTGGTCTGTTCCTGTTGTAGGCTGAAGTTATGTCTGCTTGAGTCTTTTTGTTAGCCTCTGCTGTCTCCAGAACTAGCTTTTTCATTTCCAGCAGCTCGGCTCTGAGTCCTTCTATGAGGTGACTGGTGCTGGAATCCTGCTCTGTGCTGCGCCCCTGACTTTTCTTATTTTTGGCTCTGTACTCAGCTGTGTTGGTGGGGTCACCGCGGTCATCTGGTGGCTCGGTTTCTCTCCTGGAAGGGGGTTGGGGGGCAAGGGTGGACACCTCTGTCTGGATTTCACTGAGTCTAGGGGGCTTACTCACGACAGTTTTCTTTAATTTGTGCTGCCGTTCCTGCTCCAGATTGGCAGCCTCACTTATTCGCTCAATTAAGTCTTCATCTGTCACACTAGGGCTGGAAAGGTAAGGCTTAATCTGAAATTTCACAGCATCACTATACAGTCCTGTTTCCAGAGAGCGAAGGAATTTTCTCTGAATCAGTTCAGGGCTAAACTTCTCACCTTCATTTTCATTACTCAAGCTCCACAGTAACTTCTCCTTTAGTTCAATTGCTCTGAACAGGAACGTTTGGGCTGATTCCTTGGGGTCTTGTGTAATGTTCATTAGTCGGTGTAACAGATCTGAAGATGAGTCGACTTTGTAGTGACCTCTGAGAATAGTTTTTATTTTAGGCAGGGTCAAGCCTCTTTTGATCTCCAGCATATCCCTCAGCTGTAGGCCTGGGGTCACTGCACGTGTGACAGCTTCAATTATCTCTACTTCTGAGTGACCCTTACGCTGCCCAGCTTCTATTTGGTTGATTAGGCTGGTGTATGAGATTTTCTCTCTCTGGCCTGGTTCTCCAATCTGGCCACAGATACGAAATTCCCTTCTAAGTGTCACTTCAGGCAGTGGCAGTGAAGGTGATGACATAACGACTGTCTTTGTGTCCACCGCTGGGTCTTTGGTCGGTTGTTGTCCTCCTCCCACGACGGCGATCTCCTCCAAGACGACGATCTCCTCTTCTAGCTGTCGACGGGCTTCCTCCTGTTCCTCTTGTAGCTTGCGATATCTCTCTTTCAAGACATCTAATTCACTTGGTTTATCAGGTACAGTCTCTGGCTCACTCTGTTCTTTCTTTTTCAGGTTCTTCATCCATAACAGGATATTCTGCAAGTACTGCTGAAACGCCTCATTCTCCTCTTCATCCTCCACTTCATCCAGCGTCTTCTCAGCCAGTCTGATGAGGGCACGACGAGCTTCCTTCTCGAACCCTCCTGCAGGCTCTGAGCACTTTAGCTGTTGACATGCGGAGATGAGCTCTGGCTTTTCCAACGCCAGCAGTCCTCTGCTTACTTCATCCCTTAGTTGCTCCATTCTTCTTCTTTAATGATGACGCTGATCCAGGTTCGTCTCTCTCTCAGGTAGAATCACTGGCTGGATCACTCCTGGCTGGTTGGCTCGCCAAAATATGTAACGGGACCAAGAAGGATAGACTGATGTTTCCAACTGGCGTCACATATTGGTTTTATTTATAGTTGTCTTCTCTGTAAAACAGATAATAATGCTCTCAGTATCACACACACACACACAAACAACATCACAGTATGTGCTGGAATGAATGAGCTGAAATCTCACAGACTCATTAAATCACAATAACCTCAAAATTACAATATTCAAAATCCAAATATAACCATTACCCAATATTCAATCATCATAAATCACAGTAATTGTATTCTTTCAAAATAACCCACTTCTCTGTATAGTATAAACCCAACATTCATATAACATGTCACATCACATTACATAATATCACCATATCCCATATCATCCACATCACAGAACATCCCAGTGCCATCTTACTCCAGCCCAGCTTAGCACACCTCACTCAAGGCCTTAACATGGCTTCTGCTCCTGCTGCAGCTACTAGTAGCAGTCCCCATGCTAGTTGCTAATGGCTAACTCCCACTCACTCTAGCAAACTCACTCTAAACAGTTCCCCAGCAAAGTTACACACAGTTAATACATTCCCCACACATAATCTTCCCCAAAACATCATTTCTACAGTATGTGCTTTCCCAGTATCATCATCTCACCTGTAAAACAGATAATAATGCTCTCAGTATCACACACACACACACACAAACAACATCACAGTATGCATGTGCTGGAATGAATGAGCTGAAATCTCACAGACTGCTGAAATCACGCGAGACTTCAGACACCTCCACCTGGCACAAGCACTCTGTCCCCATGTGATACTCGGCCATCTACTGGTGGATACTGGTACTCTGATTACACTGCTGCAATGATATTGAATGAACACCAAAAATAACCTTTTTCCCCACAGTAAAACATAGAAAAACGTCTCACCCACCACCTGTATACAAAATCACATTTTTTAAATTGTCAGCAACTATTTGGTTGCGCCACATAAACAACAGAACGGTATAGCAGCAGATGTTAGCCTCCCATATTAGCCACAGTTAGCCTGAAGCTGAGGCTCACGTAAACAGCTTTGTGGTAACTTTTTAAGGGATTGCACCTTAGTAGCACTTAGTATGCGAGGTTTTCCCCCTGAGCCCGGTTGCCAGACTGTTGTGCTCTGCATCTTGGCGGTAGTAGCTTAGGCTGGCTAACTATGGACATAAACAATACTTCCACAATACTTTACCGGGTAAAACGTGAGTACTTTTTCCACCACTGCATGTTCAGGAGCAGAGCTACACTGCTCAGCCTGTTGCAACTTGGCAGAGGCATCAGAAATCCATCCTCATCCCTTCCCTTTCTCTGCAAGATGAGGCTATGCCAGGTTAGCCTGAGGTTGGCAGACTGTTGTGTGCTGGCTCTTGGCTGTAGACAGCAGCTACTGACTATACTATGGACTTGAACCCGAGGCTCCCCTCGTCAGACCAACGCACCGTTGAGCCACTTGGCAGAGGCAGCAGAAAGCCATCCTCATCCTCTTTCTCTGCAAGATGAGCGCGTGGAAAACCAGGAAATACAAGGGGAAACATAAAATGTTTTATTATTAAACAATACGGGAGTTGCATGTAATTCTGGTTGTCCGGCATCTATTCTGACACAAATAAGTCTTGGTTAAGCACTTTATTTCTGAAATCTGAACGTTTGTTTAGCCTGTCGGGGCTCTTTGTTTACCTCCTAGAAGCATGGTTGAGGTGGAAACATGACGGTCATGTGGCCGACATCCTCATTCCTTTCTCTGCAAGTTAATTTTCCCTCTGAGCCCGGTTGGCAGAACTGTTGTGTCTTGGCTTAGCTGAGCTCGGCTGTAGCAGCTACTAACTATCATAAACTATGGACATAAACAATACTTTAGCAGGTATGTGAGTACTTTTTCCACACCTGCATGTTCAGGAGCAGAGCTTCACTGCTCAGCCTGTTGCCACTTGGCAGAGAGACAGCCATCCTCAGTCATCCACTTTGCTGTGTGTGTGTGTGTGTGTGTGTGTGTGTGTGTGTGTGTGTGTGTGTGTGTGTGTGTGTGTGTGTGCACGTTTTAGAATGAATAATAATAAATTATGTTTCTTACCTAGGCTTGATGTTTTTATGTTGCACTGCAAATGACTGAGGAAAAATATATTTCATTTTATGTACATGGAGAATGTGATTATTGATTATTGACCAACCAAGTAACCCTGAAACATGACGGTCGACTAGGGCTATGGGGTTAAAGGGATAGTTCACCCCCAAACTGACTTTATTTATATTGATTACTCACCCCATGGAGACTTGAAACTATGGATATTGTTTTCAGGTTTTGTCACATCAATAATTTGAGGAAAAATATCCATGAATTCAAGTCTCCATGGGGTGAGTAAAAAAAAAAAAAAAAAAAACACATTTTGGGGGGTGAACTATTTTTATTTATCAATATTATATTGACAAATAAAATATACAAAATATATTCAATGTTATATGAGTAAAAAAAAAAAAGTTGTACCCCAATTGAATCAAGCCCAAATGCTTTCTTGTGATGTTTATAATCCGTTTAGTTGACCTTGTATCAGTGAACTGTTCATGAAGCTGTACCTTTTCCTTTACAAACTTCTAATAAAGTCTTAAATCAATCAATCTATCAGGTGAGAACCAGGGGAGAGACCACAACCTATGCCCAGCCTAGGAAAGACCAGGGAGTGGAAGTGGAACAGCAGGGGTCCATCTGATCTGGTTCCAGTTGATCCTCTGGGGGTCCTCCATGACTCCTCCTCAGTGTGAAGCTGCTCAGAGCTCAGTTCAGAATGGATTCCTCTGGGGTAAGTGGAGCCCTAGAAATACAACCTCTGTCATCTTACATATAGACTGTAACACTCTGTGTAATATTCCTTAATACACAGCCATAAGTGGCGTTTCCATAAAGCCTCTTGATTGATTGATTGAAGACTTTATTAGAAGAAGTTTACATAGGAAAAGGTACAGTTTCATGACGGTACAGTTCACTGGTACAAGGTCTACTAAAAGGAGATCCTAGAAAAGACTAAGCTTATTTCCCTAGGAAACCATTTGTGCATTAAAGGCCCGTACACATTGGGCCGGGATCGGCCAAGATCAGAACTCTGGCTGTATTTTATGACCCTCCCGGGAAAATCTTGAGTTCGGCCACAAACTCGGTCTTCGTTTTGAACGGGCCCCCGACACGATCGGATTATGTTAATGGCATTTTTATGACCTCGGAAGGCCCTCCGAGAATATCTGGCAAGCTTGATATTCTCGCACCGTCGGGTAGAACTCTTGTTTGTCTGAATGAGGTCCCGGTAATAATGATCCAGATAATATTATATCCAAGCCAGTCCATGCTCATTGCTCAACCATTGAAAACACAGCAAAAAAGGAGTGGGGGCAAATTATTATAATTATTAGCCTACTTACTTTTTACTTTAGGCTACAGTACTTTCTCCCTAATATGTTGTAATCACTTGTTCAAAAACGTTATAGCGTTCTTTTTTTTCTTTTTTCTGCGCAGTCATTTGGCGACAAGGCAGTGTATTCTATCACCTCACGAAAGCCTTTCCCCACGACAACACTTGGGGATATATAATATTGTTTTATATTTATAAAAGATAATAATATATTGGGCTATCATCTTGGAGTTGGCTGTCAAATCATCTTTCCTCCGACTGCACGCCCAACGGAGTCACATCGGAGTTGAAGTTCTCTTCTGCTCTTCATATATTGCTATAGTATGCTGATTAAGCTCATGTCTGTTTTAATGTCTGGCTGGTTGCTGGTTAAAATGCTGGTTGATGCTACTATGCCACATTATTCATATAATGTCATACTCAAAGTCAGAGACATTCCATTCCTTTTTTTTTTTTTACTTTTACGCGCGGGCCGCGGGCACATCATTGCGCCTCTCCTGCTGTCAGATTATTTAGTTCATTGGTTCTCAAAAATGACCGCCAGTCCTTGGGGAGTTCCAGGGGGTCCCCAGCTAAATGATATTGAGGAACCTAGGCCTATTAGTCCCTATTCTAGTCCCTATTCTTGGCACAGGTTGCCGATTATTAAAATAATTAAGTCCTGTGTGTAGGGTCTGCAAATAAACTGCTATCCAAAAAAAAAAAAAAAAAAGAAAAAACGTTGCAAAATAAGCTGTGTTTATTCTCACATTTTCTGGGTTAGAGTCGGACAATCCGTCACTTTGCATAATAGCCTAAAAGGAAAGAAATAAACACACGTAAATGGCTAAACGCCAACCTCACACACTCCAAAGTCAAAAGACTGTTTGTCTCCCAAAATCGACAACACCTGTCGCTCATCCTCCCTGAGTTAACTGACGTTAGAATAGGCCTATACATTTGAATATAGTCTATTAAAAGAATGTTAGGTTCACGATGAATGCACCATGCTTGCTATAGGAGACTGGACGCGCTGGAGAGAAAAAGAAAGAGACTCAGCCTAATATATTAATTAATTAAAAGGGTTTTAAATCGACCTATACAAGTGCAACTCTGACAGTGTAATAGAACCAAATTAACCCTACATGTCCATTTTCCTTTTTGGACAGTTGGTCGAAGGCTTGGATGAGGCGGTGGGACAGTCAAAAAAAAAGAGTGAGAGGTTAAACTTGAACTCTGTCCGTCTTCAGTCCGAGTTCAAGTTTAACCCCTCGCTCTTTTTTTTACTTGGCCAATTGAGCGTGGAGAATGGCTCACAACACGTCTCTGATGTTGGGCATCAAAGGGCAATGGGCAATTTCCTATATTGAACAGCACACCTGAAAGCATTCGCACTGATGAGTAGCTTATTAATGGCTACTGCGCGCGCGCGAGCGTGCGTGTGTGTCGCTCGCTCGCGCTCTCTCTCTCTCTCAAAAAGCAAAAAAAGAGAGAGGGAGAGCGCACGCGACAAGAGAGGTTGCATCTGTCCAAAGCCTGGAATACCCTCAAGGACCACTGGTGGTCCCCGGACGTTGGGTCGGGACCCATATATGCTAGTTTGAGAACCGCTGCCCTTTTGTCTTTCCGTGGAGGCTGGAGCCTAGTTTTGGGAGCAGCACATTTTGCATTATTCAATCAACTGCGCAGAAGGAAAAACAAAAAAGGAAACTTTTTTTCCCACTCAACCCCGAGATCGCTAGGGGCGGTCAATCCAGGATATCTGGCTAGATTGAAAGGGTATCAGATATTTCTCTGGCACAGCGGGATAGATCTTACCCGAATTTAAAGAAGGAGGATTGCTGCCATTTGAAAATGATCACCGATCAACCCCCGGCCACGAGTTCTGATCTTATACAATATCTGTTTTCGTCTGCGAGGCCTCTAAGCCGTATTCAAATACGGAAAACACAATATGGAAACACTTCAAAATTCGAATAAACTTTCATTATCCGCAAAAACCTTTATCCGCTTAGAGGAGGTGGATTTTGAGGCTTTATCAAATCAACTAAATGCACATTTGTGAATGGAAACGGGCCAGACAATAAATGCGAATAAATTATGATGTTCTGGTCCATATCGCCGCTTAATTAACCTCCATTGTATAGCGTTGGCCCACAAAACAAACCGGTTGTTACACACGGAGTGACCCCTCGTCATCACACCGTGTTGCGTGCCAAAAGAAAAGTGGCCGATCTACAAGCTGACAGCAGCTCGCATCCGCGACGCTGCAGGATGAGTGTCGAGCGAGACGGTCACAGTCAGTGGTGTGATATGGACTTTAGAAGTGTGGGTCCTCTAAATTCATGACATCATACGCGCACACTGTTTTTATTGTTAATTTGTGTTTTTATTGTTAATTAGTGTTTTTATTGTTAATTAGTGTTTTTATTGTTAATTAATGTGTGCATATGAGGCGCACGTGCGTGCAGCAAAATAAGTGTGGGCTTGCCGAGCCCACGTGAGCCCATGGCATCTCACCCCTGGTCACAGTAGTGGTCATGTCTCGGATTTGGTCTGTAAAAATCAGCCCCATCCCAGCTCTGTGCACTGTGTGCAAGCCCCGCGGGAAGTATTCACAGCAGGTCGGTCAGACGGACCCAGGCAGGATCTCCCAAGAAACGTGCATTTATTGTGCCATGTTTTGTGCCAGAAACGTGACCAGTTATAGACTAAATATGGCTATAGAGTGTCTAAAAGTGTCTAAAAAGCCACAATATACACCGATGTGATTATATTGACCTTTCCATTTTAAATGTGTCTCCAACTGTAGTCAAAAAGGGGATCTCTGATAATAAAATCAAAGAAAAAGACCTGCACACTGTCAGGAACTTGCAAAAAGAAATGTAATTCCACGTTTCTGTCATTTAGGCCTTCATCAGAACAGAGAATGTGTCTCCAACTGTAGTAAAGAATAAAGACAGACGACTATGTTGCTGCTGTTGTGTGTTGTTGAAAAACTATTCTCCATGGTGGGAAATGATATTAATGACTCACTTGCGCCCTTTGCAGTCTACAGATGGTCAATATAAATTACCACCATAGACCATTGATCACCTTATAAACAAACTGTTTATTTATGTATCTGACCCTATCATCCATCATTACTATGTCTAAGTAGAAGCCTTTAACACGATGAATAATAGATGATGATGAAACAACTCTGTATTAAACAGCAGTGTGAGTGAGGTCTAAGTTAATCATGTGATCATGATCTGTGTTTTAATAGCTGGGTTTATACTCTATGACAGGGGTCTTCAATGTGTTCAGGCCAACTTGGCCAAGGACCCCTTTGCTGAGAGAAAGATGAAGCAGGGACCCCCCAATATATATTGTATACTATTGTGTTGCAGATTAAAAATGTTTGTAGATTTCTTAAACAGCTTAGACTTGTTTGACAGCACTATCAGTGTATGTTGGATTAATGTGTATTTGCAGACATTAAACCACTTGAACTGTCAATACTTGGTCTACTCTTTTCCCTCTGCACCAAACGTCTTTGCCAGAAATAGATGATCTACAAGCTCACAAGTGTGCGTTGTGGCAGCGTTGACAGTGTTGACATTTGCAATGGTTGTTCTGTCCTCAGATGGAGGTGTGTGAAGAGAAAGCTGCTGCTGTCCTTCCTGCGTCCTGCGTGCAGCAGTTGGACAACTGGAAGGAGAGGCTGGCTGCCATGGAGGAGCTCCTTCAGGTCAGTAGTCAGAAAAACCCTGCTATACAGTATTTAAACATCACAAAGTGGGTGCCGTGACGCAAGGCCAGGGTGGCCTCGGAATACCTTCATAATATTTGACTTTGTAAAACCTGAGTTGCACTTCACTTGGTGCGTCCTGTTTTCAGTCTACACCAAATCTCAAAAATGGTAGAGCTGCAAGCTCTCAACGCGACACGTTGTGATGCATTGTGAGCTTGTAGATCGGCTATTTAAGCGTCAAGTAGAAAGTTATCTTTAATCTGTCCTAATGGTAATGTATATTCTAAGTTTTCCTTGTGACATACTGTATCTTGGGGGGGGGGGTTTCCATAAAGTATCCATGTAATTCTTATTCAGGGTTGCCTCTGAAGTTATTTGCAGGGGTGACCTGAGACAAGTTTGAAAACCACTGCTATATACATATTTTGTTGTTGTTCAGTAGTCTGCAAAATACTTTGTTTTTGTGTAGACGGTGGAGCAGATTGATGGCAGTGAGACTCTGTAAGGCTCTGGTCAGCTTGCTGTCCAGGAAACCTGGATGGAAGAGACCAACTTCCAGGTAGCTTTACTGCCTTTATACTAGTCTATACTATATAATACTGTATAGATATACTTTATACTAGTCTATACTATATAATACTGTATAGATATACGTTATACTAGTCTATACTATATAATACTGTATAGATATACTTTATACTAGTCTATACTATATAATACTGTATAGATATACTTTATACTAGTCTATACTATATAATACTAGATAGATATACTTTATACTACCGTATTTTCCGGACTATAAGGCGCACTTAAAAGCCTATAATTTTCTCAAAAAACTACAGTGCGCCTTATAGTCCAGTGCGCCTTATATATGGATCATACATTGACATTCCCTTTAGCACAGCTCCATCTGTTGGATGCATAAGCGTCTATTATGTGCGCCTTATAGTCAGGTGCGCCTTATATATGAAAACCGTTTGAAAATAGACCATTCATTGACAGTGCGCCTTATAGTCAGGTGCGCCTTATAGTCCAGAAAATACTGTAGTCTATACTATATGATACTATATAGATATACTTTATACTAGTCTATACTATATAATACTAGATAGATATACTTTATACTAGTCTATACTATATAATACTATATAGATATACTTTATACTAGTCTATACTTATAATACTAGATATATATACTTTATACTAGTCTATACTATATAATACTATATAGATATACTTTATACTATACTATATGATACTATATAGATATACTTTATACTAGTCTATACTTATAATACTAGATAGATATACTTTATACTAGTCTATACTATATAATACTATATAGATATACTTTATACTAGTCTATACTATATAATACTAGATAGATATACTTTATACTAGTCTATACTATATAATACTAGATAGATACTGTAGATAGAGACATTTTGTGCAAATCTTGAATATACTTTTGAGTGAACATTTTTAACTCAAAGCTTTGCTTCTGGTGGGTCCCTGGAGAAAAATATTTTGCGATAGGGTCTGCGGAGATTTTTTTTTTATCTGTGGTGCGCAAAGTTTTTAGTGTCAAGGACCCCTGGAGTTTTACCTTTTTCAGAAAACCTTTAGGATTTAGAAGATATTTTGAGGTATTTTTCATGTCTTAATGCGTTAATAGCCTTGCTATGAGTGAATCAGGTTTGACGTCAAGGCAGCCCAGTTGAAATAAGCTTCTGACTGCTACGGAGGATCACAATTATTTGTAGCTGAGCACTCATTGAAGGAAGGACATATGCATGCATGCATATGCAAAACCCCTAGTTTGGCCCCTCACATGCTACTTAAAGCATATTTATTTTGGTGTGTTTTATCCTGTATAGTTAAGTTCATGGGACCCCGACTTTCAGCAGCTGTAACGGATTCTCCTAGGGAAACTGAATTTCCGTCTTTGTGAGATGTGTTACTAGACACCTTTACAAACACATTGGTGAAGACATTTTTTGGTAAGGAATTTATTCCAGGATTTGACCCTATATCCTGAAGATATCCCCCGACTATGCCTGTCACACAGATGCAAGGCCAGTCCGCTCCTGCACCCATCAGGGGCTCTGCTGAGGGACGTGAGGGCCCATCAGGGGCTCTGCTGAGGGGCTGAGGGGCCATCAGGGGCTCTGCTGAGGGACGTGAGGGCCCATCAGGGGCTCTGCTGAGGGGCTGAGGGCCCATCAGGGGCTCTGCTGAGGGGCTGAGGGCCCAGCGGAAGGAGAGGAGGCTGAGAACCAAGACGAGGAAGAGGGAGACGTCATGGATCTGCTGCCACGCACTGACATTAGGTTAGCCTCTCAACACGTTTGTCCAATGATGGTAATGGCAGTAGTTTTCATTACCAGCGGGAAATTGTCTAGTCAGAGGTGAGAGTGATGAGTTGCACTATTGGATGGGGCGTTGGGTTAAAAGTGGCACCCCTGCTCCATGCCGACACTATCCTGGGGACACACCAATGTGCACAGGGGCCATCTGACTCACCCAGAACTATTTTCAAACCATCTTAATCTGTATAATGCATTTCATAGTACTCGTTATTTGAATATACTTTAAGGAATCTCCATATGGAACTGCATCTTTTTATGCAGTGTAAAATACGCTTATAGAGAAGATCAGAATGCTCTTTAGTGAAGTGAGTTTTCCTTTGTGTCTGTCTTATTGCCTGCTCCAGCGCCTCGAAGCTGACAATGATGCCATAGTGTCCTGCCTAGACCTGATCCTCAAGTGGTTCACACGCGTGTATCAAAACAGCATCCTGGTATCCCCAGTGAAAGCTTGTGATTGGCTGAACCGAAGGTAGGGAGCGCTCCGTTGTGTTCCCCTGGACCGCGCGGAGGTGACAAAATTCGGGGGGCTGAAGATTTACTATTCTGTCCATAACGGCACATAAGTCGGTAACGGCTCTATAATATAAATATAATGCCGGCGTGCCTCCGTCATCTCCACCGAAAACAAGCGCTCCCCACTTGTTCCATTGTCGAAACCGGGGTGCTGTTTTGATTCACGTGGTTCACACTACGCTGCTTTGACACCAACACCACTGATGAAGGCCCTGGCGTTCCTCCAGCTCCTCTTCCTCTCACTCAGTGAGCAGAAATACCACCTCAGTGATCTGGAGGCCTTCATTCCATACCTCATCCTCAAGGTCTGTGTTTGCATCAGGCTTAACTGACTCTGTTTTCTTTGTTTTTTAAGTACTGGGTGTGACATGTTCTTGCCCTAGAAAATGTGTCCCATGTGTAGGTGTAGGTTGTGATCGTAAGAGTTGCACTATTTAGCCAGGTGGTTGCATTGCTAACGGTGGCCTGTTCACACACAACAGAAAGACACTACTTAAAGGACAACTTTAGGTTTTTACATACATATTTTAGATTGTAATTAAATAATATAAAAGATGAGTGTTAAAATCATTTAATTTACTTCTTTCTATTGTTTTAGAGATTCTTATTTCAGTGGTTGGGGGCATGCGTACAAGTGGCTAAATATGTGATTTTACACAGAATAAGCCCATTTCCAAGATACAACGCAACCTTTCATAGTTGGATGTGACTTATGGGGGCTAGAAGTGTTACTGTAAATAGCAGTAAAGAAACTGCTGGCGTATTGTGTCTAAAAATACATATGTACTCATGCCCCCATGAGTACGCATGCCCCACATTTTAGCACGGTAAACGCGATAAAACAATAGAACAAAGCAAATGAAAACATTTTAACACTCACCTTTTCTTTTCCCTAATTACAATCTAAAATATGAACCCTTGTAAAAAAACAAAGTTGTCCTTTAAATGTTCTGCATCAGTACCTCATCTACTCTAGATTTCTCTATACATGCTGTATTTGTTGTTTTTCTTCTTTGGAAGATGGGTGAATCCAAGGGATGTGGTGAGGAAAGATGCACGTGCCATCATGGGTATGCTTTGCAAGGTTTACCCTTCCAGCAAAACCTTTCCCTATGTCATGGATGGAACCAAGTCTAAGAACTCCAAGCAGAGAGCTGGTGAGGTTAAATATAATTGATTGTCTCCACCAGCCGAAGGCTGAGGGAGAGTATGTTTTCCCCTCCGTCCGTCCGTCCGTCCGTCCGTCCGTCCGTCCGTGCGTGCGTCCGTCCGTCCGTGCGTGCGTGCGTCCGTCCTCGCAGTTTGTGAGCAGCTAATCTCAGTCACCGTTGGCCCGATCGCTGCCAAACTGAGCACACACACTCCCTGGATGCCAATCTAGAACCTCTGCCCCACATTTTTCAAATCAGCCTCATGGTGGCGCTATAACAGGCCGATTTGTGTGGCCTGGTTGTTACCAGCAAATCTCCAGCGCCGTTGGCCCGATCGCTGCCAAACTGAGCACACACACTCCCTGGATGCTAATTCAGAACCTCTGCCCCACATTTTTTAAATCAGCCTCATGGTGGCGCTATAACAGGCCGATTTGTGTGGCCTGGTGGAGACCTGTGCTCGGAAGAGCACTGCTTCTAGTTTCATCTGTTACAAATTGGCAAACACTTTATTATTCATGCCCTTGACCACCATGCATTGTAGGGTTAAAGCACCCCACTGCATAATGATATTGTCTATTCTTCACACAGCCATACATCTTACATAACATGGATCATTTCACATTTGTCGCTCCTTTTGGCTTTCTTGTATGTTTAACTTGCCCCAGTAATTGAGACAGTGTTGGCCAAAAATCATAGCGTAAAAAATCATGTACATAATACATCTATTAAAGCATATTTCAAATAAAATGACAAAACGATAGCGATAGCCATTGCTGTTCACATGGGAGACAGAGACGCCTCAGTGAGCAGCGCAGCTCTGTAAACCATAGTTGTGGTGTACAACATATCTGGAGAGCAGCTTTACAAACTCATTGGGAACGTACGTACCTTGCTGTCCCTCTCCTGAGAACCACTGTCAGTCTGTCACAACCTACTTAATTTCACAATGCTTTTGGCTTCAGTAATTGTATGTTTCATGAATATTTGGTTTTATTGTATAGCCCCTGAAATGAAACTAACCTGCCCGATTTTAAATGGGCAAAACACTATTACTGCATGTTTTGCCCTTCACCTCCTGTATATTTATAATGCTATCAGAAGAAACAGGGATACGATATGCCTGCAGGCACAATAAGATGAGTGTCATCCCTTTAGTTGCCAGACAAGGACATGAGCGTGCTGGAGGAGAGGATAAAGTGCTCGGCCAAGGAGGGTGCTCCCCCGTCCAACCACAAGGCACCCGGCACCAACCTGCTGTGCAAACCAGCTGTCGACAAACCCACTAAACTCGGGTAAAACAAGGTGTGCTATGATGAGGAAGATGTGGCTTTCAGTAATTTTGGTTTAATTTCTTTATTTGTAGTCCTGTGATCATGATGCTCTCAATAGGCTAACCACTGTTCAATGCATGTGGTCAAATGTTTTGTTCCATGTCAGCCGTGGGCTTCAAAGCCAGAGTTCCCACCAGGAATTCAGCCTGGACCTTCCAGAGGAGCTCGACAGTAACCTCTCAGTTGCAAAGGAGCAACCAGAGCTGGAGGATTACAGTTTTGATAACTTGGACTTGGAGCCTCTAAACATCCTTGTGTCAACTTTGAAGATGGTGAGGGCCACTATATTTCCTCCTTCACTCCAGAGGGCCACGTTGCATATTGTTACATCCTACTTTGTTTCTTTCTAGTTTCTCATACAAAAGAAGCAAAAAATAGCGCGATGCGTTTTGAGCTTGTAGATCGGCTATTTTTGCTTCTTTTGAATTGGAATCCTGAATTATTTGTTGTTATATTTGTAATGGGATCCTGAAATGTAACATTTTGATTTAATTACAAACACATTTAGTTATATACTCATGTTAACTTTATGAACCTAAATACAAATACCGTACCTACATTGGACATAAAATAAATACATCTTAATACTACTATACTAGTCATTAAAGGAGGGGGAGCAGGAATCTTTCTTTATCTAAATAATGACGCATATCTCTCAAAGATCCCCTAAGGATGTCCAAATAAATTTAAAATAAATAAATACACAAAAGACATAGGCACATTTGAAGTTCTAATCAGTGTCTCCCTCTACACCCTGTACTTCCCTCGACTTCGGGACCACGCCTCTTCCGTGACGTTTCGTTCCGTCACAACGCTGATAATGCCTCGGCTCGTTTCAGTCAGTGAGACAGGCAGACAGTCACCCCCCTCCCCTCTGCCTGTCTCTGCAGTCTGCACTGAGAGTGAACGATTAGTTAAATAATTGTTTAATGTTCTGATTGTGTGTACTTTAGCCTACTTCAGTAGTAGCAGTCAGAGATAGCCTACATTGCAGACTGTTTGATTGCGTGACTGTTTGTGCTCGCGGCTCGCTGCACGCACGGACATGTCCGCATCACCGTGTAAAGTAACTACAAGTATATTTACTCAAGTACTGTACTCAAGTACAATGTTGAGGTATTTGTACTTGGATATTTCCAATTTCCAATACGTTCACGTCTACTACACTACATCTATCTCTGAGGCAAATACTGTACTATACACCATTAAACTAATTTGAAAGCTTTAGTTACTACAGAAATACATATAATATTATAAAACATACATGAACTACTTTAGCCCTATTTTATACCTTGGCTGTTTGAAACCGATCTGCAAGCTCACAATTGTGAGCTTGTAGATTATTGGCCACTGCGCGTCGCGTCCTAGGCTACTCACGTCCATGCGAGAATGAGATGAGTACTTTTACTTAAGTAAAATGTAACTACTTAGCCCTAATTTATACCTTGGCTGTTTGAAACTAGCCGATCTGCAAGCTCACAATTGTGAGCTTGTAGATTGGGCCGCTGCGTGTCGCGTCCTATAGGCGACTGTCCATGCGAGAATGATATGAGAGTACTTTTACTTAAGTAAAATATGAGTATCTTTTCCAGCATTGCCCCCACTGCACGCTCGTCGCTTGCATGGGCCGTCTGTCTGCGAGACAGACGGCCCACCGCCCCGTCACTCACGTTTGTGAAGGATTATAATAACTAACTCCAGTGGAATACATTTGTCTACCTTCTTTTGGGTGAGTTAATCCAATTTCGTGTCATTGTTTGGTCCAGATGTAGAGAACATGAAGTGAGAGGCAGGGGGAAAAACGGAGGGAGGAGAAAAGAAAAAAAAACAAAAAAAAAAAACATCCACAGTCAAACACCGAGGCAACTCCAGCATTTGTCCGAAACGAGTGCCCATCTCGGCTTGGTGTTTCTCAGTGCCTCGCTAGAGAACCGGGGTCGCGAAGAGACACGCCCCCAGGCTAGTAAAATAGGCGCATGCTTCACTATATAATGGATACGGAAAAAACGGTTTATTGATTCTTTATAAAAAATTGCAAGTGTATAGCATTCATGTTGTTGTTCATGTCAATTAAGAAAGTTATGAGTTCACTTTATTATAAATACTGTAAAATATTGTAATGTTCCCCACTCATTTCAGAGGGATTTTATAGAACCACGTGATATGGGTCAGTGCTCAGTCGTCATGATTTTGCTCGGCCATTCCCGAGCTGGTGGAGGAGGAGTTTTGAGAAAGTAGGATGTTGGAATCTCCGTCTGAATACAACTCTGTAAACAGGCAAGATAACTATATGGTTGCATTGGCAAATATTTTCACAACTACCAAACAATTAAATTGGGACAAAGTAGATGTTATTCTGCTACCCTGTCTTTAAGCTACTAATATAGACAGAATTAAAGCAGGTCATGTTTGGAATTGTAACAGCTGAAATCAATAATATATCAGTATTCCTGTATTAACCAGCGGGGCGCATTAAGTGAAGGTGGGGGCTGCATGTGGCCCCCGGGCCGCCAGTTGCCCATGTATGAAGTAAGGAGTCTGCAATGCTGTCACTTTTGTATGTGGTGTTCACAGAATGTGCATATTGGCAGGCATAACACAAGCATCATGCTGCCCTTGACTCTTTTATTATTAACCCACTCTTTAAGTTATACAAGGGAACAAATGTCCACACATTTATCTTGTCTTATAAATGTCATTTCTTTTTGTAGGACGGAACAATTTTTCGCTCCAGTGCGCGAGGTCAATGCAGGTCTCAGTGGCCGCATCAACACCAGACGTTCACACCAGCATGGAAGCCCTAACCCAAGTATGAACACAAACCATTTCCATCACAACTCCCCTTCTAACACAGTCACAAATGTATAGGGAGAAATATGGCCCTTCTAACACAGTCACAAATGTATAGGGAGAAATATGGCCCTAACAATTAATTTAACTTTTTGTTACACAGATGGATGAGGAGTTCCGCAAGAACAGCAGTTCAGAGGTTTCCCTTTCTAAACGCTGCCCTGTTCCAGCTGTGTCTCATCCACAGCGCTCACCTGGCCAATCAGCGTGTGTCCAGAAGAGACATCTCAAAGTTGTACAGCTGCATTAGCATCAGTATCTTGTCTGTGAGTACTGGGTGCTAAATGACCCCATAATATGCACACTGTCACCTCAATCACTCTTCAATGTCAAAACCTTTCCACCATAACTATTTATTACATTTCATTAGAAGTATAACATTTCCAGTCACCAACAATAGATGACTGGACATCTATTAGACATGCAATAGAAGGAAGGTTTAATGTTCCTAAAGTGAAAAGCTCTGTTATACAGAAAACTGTCATTTATAGATCTATTGTAAGGTGGAATGCATTGCCAGGTTATATTATTGAAGCTACTACTAAAGAGGTTTTTAAGAGGATGGTAAAACGGTACATTACAATATTCAGTCTGAGTGATCTGTTTTTGCATTGGCTGCTTTGTTTCTGGGCAACTTGTATTTTCCTCATCTATAATTGGATATTATTAAACTAGAAATTAGTAACCCTTTATAATGAAATGTACAATATTGTGAAATTAATTTACAAAAATGTACATCTTAACTTCTGTTATTGAGCTATTGTCTGTATGATGTGTACTGTATGTGGTGTGATGGTGCTAATGGGATTCATAATAAAGTAACTACACTGCTCAAAGAAATGAATTGTGTTCCCTTAATTCTTTGAGCTTTCTTTGAGCAGTATGCTACACTCAAATAAATGAAGGGAACATTGTGTTCCCTTCATTTCTTTGAGCAGTATATTCAATTATCTTTGCTAGGCAGCTGTCGCTTTATACTGTATGTATAAAACCTACATGTATATTGAGCAGGATTTTACCATGTGTCAAGCACAGCTCTCTAGAACGGTATTGAGTGTGATCTCCTCTCCTCTCCCCAGGTATTCAACACAGAGGTGCTGGCCCAGCAAGTGAAAGACCTGAGAGAGGGCATGGTGACTGTGCTGTCAGACAACAGAGTGAACCAGCTCTCAGATGGAGTGCAGGTCACCTGCTCTGTTAAACTCATGGGACTGCTTCTCTTGAAGGCCGATCAGACAAATATACTCGCGTAAGTGTGTGCATTCAATTGGTCCTCTATTTGTTATTTTGGTTTGAATTCCGATCCAACATTGGGGTCAAATGTAGCATTCACTTAATCTACTGTACGTTTATCAGTGGTGGAAAAAGTACTCAATTATCTCGAGTATCAATACTGCAATGTAGAAATACTAAGTATCAATACTGCAAACTAGACACTGTTACAAGTCCTGAATTCTACATTTAATTTAGTAAAAGTGCAAAATATGTATTGGCTCAAAATGTTTCAAATATTTTAAAAAAACAAAATCCTTTGAAAATGTCCAAAATGTATATACTGTAGGGCTGAATTGGTTAATGCATATTTTGGAATAATAATCAACACCTACAAAGTAACTGTTTGTAAAAACAAAAAAGAATATTGGAAATTGGAAATGCTCAAGTAAAGTACAAATGCCTCAATTGTACTCAAGTAAATGTATTTCCTTCAGTCTATAGCAGTCATTTCATATGTTCAGTCTATAGCGGTCATTTCATATGTTCAGTCTATAGCGGTCATTTCATATGTTCAGTAAATGCTGTGTATTTGTAATATTACACAGAGTGTTATATGTCAGATCACAGACTGTTTATATTAATATGAAGCTCCTGCTGTTTGTCTTTGTTACATTGATGTTGTTGTTGTGTCAGTGTACATACACTTCAGTTGGAGTGGTGACTGTAGTCAGTGTGTTTGTTGTGTTTAGTGTTCATGGAACTGCTGAAATATCCTGCTTCTTGGCCAGTGCATAAAATATGTATTTTTACTGATGAAATAAAGGTTATACTTCATACATTTACGTACATTTATTAATGTTGTATCAACATGAACAACAACTACTCTGAAACATTGTGAACTGAAGATGATATGAAGAGAAACTGCTCCAGTCTGGAGACAGTAACTCCTTGAAGGTTGCAGTTGCTCAATGTAACCAGCAGGTGTCATCAGAAAACCATTTCATAGACTGAAGACTTTATTAGAAGTTTGCATAGGAAAAGGTACAGTTTCATGACAGTACAGTTCACTGGTACATTGTCAACTAAAAGGATAAACACCACAAGAAAGCGTTTAAGGCTTGTTTCAATTGGGGTCCTTTTTAACTCATAACATTGAATTAATTGAAAACACAGTACTATGCAGAAAATATAAAAGCAAAAAAAGAAGAAAAAAGGGGGGGGGGGGATGTATTTACAATAGAAAAGTCAGGGGTAGGAAAATATGGACTTTGTTTTCTTTTACCAGATTGGAGTAGCACTCTCCTCTAAGGGGGCGTTCACACCAGGGTTATTTGGTCCGCTTAAAAGGGACCATGGTCCTCTTTCTCCTTTGGTCCGCTGGTGTGAACGTGCAAAGGGACCATGGTCCCTTTGTTTGGTCCGGACCATGGTCCTCTTGAAAAGGCAGGACTCGGTCCGCTTCCAAACGGACCATGGTCCGGTCCTCTGCTGGTGTGAACGGAGCCGGACTTTATAGAGGACCAAACTTATGTCTGATCAGCCTACAGTACATTCTGCATTGTGTGTTGTTCATTGAAAAACAATATGGAAAAAATAATAAACGACTACTCGTGAAGCAATTGTAACTTCGGCTAAGAGACTACACTCGTTAATTGCAGTTGTGAAGCTGGATTAATAATTAGTTCTAAAAGCATGAATTTCTTACGGGAATCATTATTGATATGACCCGACCGCTGATATGTCTTCATGACCTGCAGTAGGCTACACGTTAATAATTGTATCATCTCCTCCTCTCCCTGTGAGCAGGCGCTGCGCATATATAGGCGCTGCGGTGTCTTGTTAGGGTATCCAGTCGACTCGCCAAAAATCCAAGTCGCCAAATTCGCGGGACATGTCGCCGAAGTCAGGTCGCCAACCAGTCAAGGACATCTCGCAAAATTCCTGAGTCAGCTCGCCAACCAGTAGGGAATAGGGCCCGTGAATGATACACGTTCATGGAGGCTTATTCAAGAGCACAAGTGTTTAAGAATGAAGAGTGTTGTGGCGAGTTGGAAATTTGGCGAGAGGACCTGTATTCCTTGTTAGCTATACATGGAAACTGGTGACCCATCGTGTGCGGTGACTCCAGGGGTCGCTCTCCGAACACGGTGATCATTGTTTGTTTTGACACAAATACAGTCACAAATAAAAGTAAGGTCACCATCTTGTGTATAACACAGGAGGAGGAGGCGGCGCGGCGGGCGCGCTGCGCGCACAACCTCCATCCAAACTACCACAACACAGAATAAAGTCAAACTTGGCTTTTCTTTCGAGGCATTAGGATTTTCGCTCTCTCGCTGTTCCCTGAGGACAGGCGTGCACGAGTCAAACTCTTCACGTTGTTGCTGGGACGGCAGTATGTCCATGTCATCGGGTGCGGACGTGCGGTGCACAAAAATAACGGATTTAAAAGCTTACAACACTGTCCGAGTGTCCGATGCACGGCTGTTATGTTTCATGGCTAAATGAATCATGTGGTTAAAAAGAACAGTCTGCAAGCCAGCATCCCATTACATTAATATGTTCTTTTTAAGCATGCGCCACCGCATATAAAGTTATGGCTCACACGCATATAGATTCAACATTTGGGATTATACATTATTTTATTGTTTTTATTTAGGTTATTTATTCATTTAGCTTCACATTTCCAACCTGATAAGGATAGGAAATATCATTATGGAACCGTTGCTTCACTTGCTTGTAAAGAAAGAAAGAGACAGACAGAGAGAGATTTGATGTGGGAAACGGGGATGCTTATTATGTTCACGCGTTCTTGCGCTATTTATTGTTAAATGAATCAAGGAGAAGGCTTTATACAGGCTATGTTTTGAGAGAGAGAGAGAGAAAGAGAGAGAGATTCCTCCACCCATCCATCGCTAATTACTGCCTGAAATGCGTGAGTTTCGCTTCTTTAAAAAAAAGATATATAGGAAGCGGCTGTGATTAATAACACAAAATTAATTGGAATAGGCAGTGAAGTAATTTTCCATAGGAATAGCCTATTCTGTCAATAGATCAACAGCCGCCTGTATGACCACCACGTGTCAGTTGTTTACATATTTGGTTCTTTTAACAAAAGTCCCGTGTAAACGCTAACCGGACCAAATTCAAAATGCAACAATGTAAACATTTGGTCTCTGATCCGGACCTTTTAAGCAGACTTTGGGTGAGAACGTGCCCTAAGTGACCTTTCAGAGCGGTTTTAAAGGAGGGAAGGGATTTACACTCCTTTAAGGCCGTTGGTAGGGCCTTCCAAATCTAGGTTGGATGTGATCTGTGGAGCTGCCTCTGGTGTTTTTTCTGCATGAACAACCTTGACCTTTAGGAAGTATTTTGTCAGGTACAAACATGGGTATCTTGGAGTTGTAGTGTATCTTAGTGTAGGCTACACCAGTCCCATTGCAAGATGCTGTACAATGTCAGCTACTTATTTATTTATTTGAAATTTCAGGAGGAAAAACCCATTTAGTTTCAGCAACTCGTTTTCAAGGGTGACCTCAAAGTACAACAACAACAACAAACAACACAGAACAAACAATCAATGACATACACATAAGGCTCTTCCAACATCTCAACCCACTACACCCCCCACTCCATCACCTTAGCAATACAAATACAAATAATATTCAAATGAAAAGAGAAAGGAACCAGACCATGCAGACACATTACATCATACCAGTATAGGATCAAAACAAATGTAAATGTCATAATTACAGTACAATCAATGCAATCAAAAACAGGAACAGCTGGATGTAAAGTGAACCAGCGAAGAAGTCTTGAATGCATTAAAAGAAGAAACTGATCTAAGCAACAAGGGCAGGATGTTAAAATCTGATGGTGTTTTGATCTTAAAAGCACGTCTTCCAATTTCACTAGTGTAATACTTATGCTGGGCACTATGAAAAAGAGATGTGGAGTATGTCATATAAGGAATAAGTTGAAGTAAATGGCTGTATATACTGTTTTAAGCATGGTGGATAATTAGAATTAAAACATTTGAAAACAAAAAGTCAAAAAGCTACCGTGAGCCACTAAAGTTCTGGTTCTTTGTTGTCATTCTGCAGTTAGACTGATGATAGGTTATTGGTTTACCTACAGTATGATCCCAGATTACTATTTCTACACATTTGATGGTAGCCTGATTTCAGACTCGGTGCTGGATCCAGTCTGCTCAGATAGTGGTCTATGGGCTGGAGCAAGGCAAATTTGATGGCTGTCCTTTGTAAATCGCTCTGGATTAAGAGCTTCTGCTGAATGCCTAAATTGTAAATATATTTTTTAAAGGATGGGTCCAGGGCATTCCACAGTGCTGTAGAAGGATAATTTATAGCAGCTTATAGCTTCAGGTTCAGGTTCAGGTTCAGGTTTATTGTCACACGCATATCCATACAGGTACAGACATACAATGAAATGCTTGTGCCAGGAGCACTCTCAGCCTTATTACACACAAAAACAACAACCCAACATCAAGACAACAACAAGTCACCCAAGACAACCCAAAAACAACAAAAACCATACAGTGTAACGGTGTACAGTTTAAAAACTGCGTACAGTGCACATGACTACCTACGTCTCGCTTTTTCCATCTCTTCGTTAAGCAACCTGATTGCTTGAGCATAAAAACTATTACTGAAACGAGTGGTGTGCGATGAGATGCTCTGGTAACGTTTTTTGGATGGGAGGAGATAGAACAGGGAATGGGCGGGATGACTGCTGTCCTTTAAGATGTTCTCTGTCTTTTGAGCGGTGGTCACACCGTCTCCATAGCGTGGCCGTGTGTGTAGGTATGTATGTTTGTTTGTGGGTGGGTCTGTCTGTATGTAGCCTCAAGCCTGTGGTGTAGTACCTTTTATGACCACACATGTTAAGGGAGGGACGCTGTTTTCAGGCCAGGCCAGGCACACACACACACACGCACACACACACACACACACACAGGGGGGGGGGGGGGGGGGGGTAAACCACCGCTCAGTTCACACGGGTGTGATTTTTTCTTACAGCGTGTGTTATAGATTGTGTGTAGCTGTGGTAATTCTGTGCCTAGAACACATTGACTGTACACAATGATAGTGTGTAGCTTATAGCCTAGAACACATGATAGTGTAGCTTATAGCCTAGAACACATTGACTGTACAATGATTGTGTAGCTTATAGCCTAGAACACATTGACTGCCAACCCACACCAGCAGTGATAGTGGCTCACCAGCATGTGTTGACTTGCTGCCTTGTGTTCTGAAACACTGCTGTTCTATACAGTATGTAGGCGTCATTGTGTGGTGGGGAGAAAAAAAAAGAAATACTTGTCTGTGATTTCGATGGGTGTTCTCAGCCTACAGTAGCGTGTGTGTGTGTGTGTGTGTGTGTGTGTGTGTGTGTGTGTGTGTGTGTGTGTGTGTGTGTGTGTGTGTGTGTGTGTGTGTGTGTGTGTGTGTGTGTGTGTGCGCGCGCGCATGTGAGTTCACGTGGGAGCATGAGTGTGCATGTGAAAACTGGTTAAACCAGTCCATAGTGTATAAAGCTACACTATCATTGTACAGTCAATGTGTTCTAGGCTATAAGCTACACAATCATTGTACAGTCAATGTGTTCTAGGCTATAAGCTACACTGTCATTGTGTACAGTCAATGTGGGATATAAGCTACCTGTAATCATGCCATGGACCATTGGTGGGCTGAAATGAATCAGTTACTGGGAAGTCTGAGGTCAAGAAAGGTCACAGAAAAGGCAGTTAGAATGTCAAGAAGGGAGAATGTATCATCAAATGTGGCAGTTTAATGGCATGTGTTTACTCACTCATACATGTAACACATCACTATAGTATCAGTTAACATGAGTTTAATGTGGAAGGATGGATACAGTAAGAGAAACAGATCAGTGGTTGGTTCTCTGGATCACTGGCATATTTAGAGCAATCTTCAAGGGCCTTTAATTACAACCTACCTTTAATTAACCGTATAGTCTGCATATCCCCACCCTACCTTTAACTAACCTTAGCCCACATATCCCCACCCTACCTTTAACTAACCTTAGCCCACATATCCCCACCCTACCTTTAACTAACCTTAGCCCACATATACCCAACCTACCTTTAACTAACCTTAGCCCACATATCCCCACCCTACCTTTAACTAACCTTAGCCCACATATCCCCACCTTACCTTTAACTAATCTTAGCCCACATATCCCCACCTTACCTTTAACTAATCTTAGCCCACATATCCCCACCTTACCTTTAACTAATCTTAGTCCACATATCCCCACCTTACCTTTAACTAATCTTAGTCCACATATCCCCACCTTACCTTTAACTAATCTTAGTCCACATATCCCCACCTTACCTTTAACTAATCTTAGTCCACATATCCCCACCTTACCTTTAACTAATCTTAGCCCACAGATCCCCACCCAACCCAGCAGTGGTCCCCAGGTTGATTCTTAGTCATGCTTCACAATCAGTTGAAAACCCCTGATAACAGGTTGATAATACTGTACATACATGATGAGTTTGTTGCAGTTTTTTCTTTTCTTTTTCCGGCTACAACATGCAATCACTATGAGGGTGTGACGCCATGTGTTGTGACCTATAGTAAACTGTCTATGTTGAGCTACGCTGTATTCACCTGACAATGTGGAGAACAGGCTTAAAAAGGACCGTTAACCACAGGAAGCAGGTGTACTGCAGAGCTCAGACTCATTGTAACTGTAGAAAAGGTTCTCTGTAAACTACTCAGTGCTTAGATTGAAATGTCCATGTCTGTATCATGACTATTATTCTAATCTACTCTGCTTAGCTTGAAAGTTACAATGGATGTTTATTCTATTCTTATTTCATGGATCATTAATGGTAAGCAAATCATTCCTTTTGTTACTTACAGGATTACTCTGAATAACACTGATTTTCTCTCTATATGAATAATAAGGGGCTTAAGGCGACTACAACCATCCTGCAAATGTCCTTACTAAATAATTATAACTATGGTCTAACTAAGCAGTCTGCATAAAATACACTCTGGACTAGAAGTTTATTCAAGATACTGCTTCTCATGTGTACAATAGTACACACAGACTCATCCCTTAAAGTTAAATCACGCTGGTGTGACGCACTGGTGCTACAGCGTATGTAACCGTTGTGGAGGTGTGAACTCAGGGGTTGTTTTGCATCGATGCATGTCTGTGTGTGTGAGAAGCCTGACACTGCCAAAAAATAAGATATGGAACGGTGTGAGCCTGTGTGACCGGCAGGTCCGGACACAACCAGTAGTACTAGAGTGGTGTCATGACACAACCAGTAGTACTAGGGTGGTGTCAGGACACAAGCAGTAGTACTAGAGTGGCATGAAGACATGTCACAACCAGTAGTACTAGAGTGGGCATGAATACATGTCACAACCAGTAGTACTAGAGTGGCATGAAGACATGTCACAACCAGTAGTACTAGGGTGGCATGAAGACATGTCACAACCAGTAGTACTAGGGTGGCATGAAGACATGTCACAACCAGCAGTACTAGAGTGGCATGAAGACATGTCACAACCAGTAGTACTAGAGTGGCATGAAGACATGTCACAACCAGTAGTACTAGGGTGGCATGAAGACATGTCACAACCAGTAGTACTAGAGTGGCATGAAGACATGTCACAACCAGTAGTACTAGAGTGGGCATGAAGACATGTCACAACCAGTAGTACTAGAGTGGCATGAAGACATGTCACAACCAGTAGTACTAGGGTGGCATGAAGACATGTCACAACCAGTAGTACTAGAGTGGCATGAAGACATGTCACAACCAGTAGTACTAGAGTGGGCATGAAGACATGTCACAACCAGTAGTACTAGAGTGGCATGAAGACATGTCACAACCAGTAGTACTAGGGTGGCATGAAGAGATGTCACAGCCATTAGTACTAGAGTGGGCATGAAGACATGTCACAACCAGTAGTACTAGAGTGGGCATGAAGACATGTCACAGCCATTAGTACTAGAGTGGGCATGAAGACATGTCACAGCCATTAGTACTAGATTGGGCATGAAGACATGTCACAACCAGTAGTACTAGAGTGGCATGAAGACATGTCACAACCAGTAGTACTAGAGTGACATGAAGAGATGTCACAACCAGTAGTACTAGAGTGGTGTCATGACACAACCAGTAGTACTAGGGTGGTGTCAGGACACAAGCAGTAGTACTAGAGTGGCATGAAGACATGTCACAACCAGTAGTACTAGAGTGGGCATGAATACATGTCACAACCAGTAGTACTAGGGTGGCATGAAGACATGTCACAACCAGTAGTACTAGGGTGGCATGAAGACATGTCACAACCAGCAGTACTAGAGTGGCATGAAGACATGTCACAACCAGTAGTACTAGAGTGGGCATGAAGACATGTCACAACCAGTAGTACTAGAGTGGCATGAAGACATGTCACAACCAGTAGTACTAGAGTGGCATGAAGACATGTCACAACCAGTAGTACTAGGGTGGCATGAAGACATGTCACAACCAGTAGTACTAGAGTGGCATGAAGACATGTCACAACCAGTAGTACTAGAGTGGCATGAAGACATGTCACAACCAGTAGTACTAGAGTGGGCATGAAGACATGTCACAACCAGTAGTACTAGAGTGGCATGAAGACGTGTCACAACCAGTAGTACTAGGGTGGCATGAAGAGATGTCACAGCCATTAGTACTAGAGTGGGCATGAAGACATGTCACAACCAGTAGTACTAGAGTGGGCATGAAGACATGTCACAGCCATTAGTACTAGAGTGGGTATGAAGACATGTCACAGCCATTAGTACTAGATTGGGCATGAAGACATGTCACAACCAGTAGTACTAGAGTGGCATGAAGACATGTCACAACCAGTAGTACTAGAGTGACATGAAGAGATGTCACAACCAGTAGTACTAGAGTGACATGAAGACATGTCACAACCAGTAGTACTAGGGTGGCATGAAGACATGTCACAACCAGCAGTACTAGAGTGGGCATGAAGACATGTCACAACCATTAGTACTAGAGTGGGCATGAAGACATGTCACAGCCATTAGTACTAGAGTGGGCATGAAGACATGTCACAGCCATTAGTACTAGATTGGGCATGAAGACATGTCACAACCAGTAGTACTAGAGTGACATGAAGAGATGTCACAACCAGTAGTACTAGGGTGGCATGAAGAAATGTCACAACCAGTAGTACTAGAGTGGCATGAAGACATGTCACAACCAGTAGTACTAGAGTGACATGAAGACATGTCACAACCAGTAGTACTAGAGTGACATGAAGACATGTCACAACCAGTAGTACTAGAGTGACATGAAGAGATGTCACAACCAGTAGTACTAGAGTGACATGAAGACATGTCACAACCAGTAGTACTAGAGTGGGCATGAAGACATGTCACAACCAGTACTAGAGTGGCATGAAGAGATGTCACAACCAGTAGTACTAGGGTGGCATGAAGAGATGTCACAACCAGTAGTACTAGAGTGGCATGAAGACAAGTCACAACCAGTAGTACTAGGGTGGCATGAAGAGATGTCACAACCAGTAGTACTAGGGTGGCATGAAGACATGTCACAACCAGTAGTACTAGAGTGGCATGAAGACATGTCACAACCAGTAGTACTAGAGTGGCATGAAGACATGTCACAACCAGCAGTACTAGAGTGGGCATGAAGACATGTCACAACCAGTAGTACTAGAGTGGGCATGAAGACATGTCACAACCAGTAGTACTAGAGTGGCATGAAGAAATGTCAGGACTCAGCCAGTAGTACTAGTAAAGCCCCTATCATAGTAGGCACCGCGGTGATAAGCTATCCACCGCGGTGTAGTCTTTTTAAGTCATAAAACTACGACATTACGTCATTACTCGCGGTGAAGAGCTATCCACCGCGAACCCCGACAAATCTCTCTGTTTTTACTATCAGACAGATCGACCCATCACCCCGTTCACTGATTGGTCGATCTAGACCAGTCAGTCACAGTGATAGGACTTCACCGTGATTGACTATGATGGCCTCCACTTATTTTCTCACTTTAGGTGAATAGCTTTACACCAAAGATTTGCGGTGAATAGCTCTTCACCCTGGACTCTGATAGAGGCTTAAGACTCCTTAATCAAGAGATAAGCGACCCGTCAGGTCGCATTCACAAACATCAATCAGGAGGGAATATGGGAAATGGGACAGATCCATGTTGATGACATGACTTTGGAGATACTGTGTGATTTTAGGGCAAAATCTGTAGGAGCAGTGTCCAAAAATGTGTTTTGCAAGAATCGGCCTCATGGTGGCGCTAGAAGTGGGCCATGTGAGAAATTAGGGGTTGTGGTTTGGCAGCCAAGGAGTGTGTGTGCAAAGTTTGGCATGGATAGGGGCAACGGTGCCAGAGATATGAGTATAGGGCTGACAGCCGGTGGAGGTTTTGATAGTAACTGCGACCTGATGGTCGCAACTAGGGTGGGCATGAAGAGATGTCAGGTGGGCGACCCTCAGGCGAGTCAGGCCGTACATGTTTTGAGGGTCTCGCTCTCGTTCTAATGTAGTTCCTACTGGCGGAGGCTACGGAGCATTCACCAGACTAGCAGCAACACACTACTCTGTGTGAGTGACAGCGTAGGTGTAGCCAAGGGAAACTTTATCTGTCCACCGTTTAAAAGTTATTTTCTGTGTAAGCAATCGCTGATTCATACTGGATGTGTTGGGGAGCGTGTCGCTGTTACTACATCTCATCTTTTAGACACTCGACTCTAACCCTCACCCTAACCTTAACCTCCGTGGAGTGAGTCGCTTTTTGCTATTGTTTTCATTGGGTGACAGGAGGGGGTTTACTTTGGGCCATCACTTGGCTTTACAAAGAATCAAATGTGCACACAGAAGTATGATGACAACCGCTCGCCCAAATGGTCTGCTGTGTAGCCTACTCCACTATTGGACAACTTTAGTTAGTCTACTAGTTATTTATTTAGAATATTATTATAAAACACATTAATCTCTTCAGCCCTTTACATTTTGTCCATTTGAAAATAGCTCACAATGTGTCGCGATGCTGCACATTGTGAGCTTATAGATCTGCTATTTTCTTTTTGAACATTCACTGAGATACATTTGAAAACTTGAAATGGGACATTGCGACATTCTGCCTAATGAGTACTTTTACTTTTGGTACTTAAGTACATTTTGAATTGCTGGCATTTCAGAGCTGGAACTTCACTGGCATTTGGGCTGGCATTTCGCCTACCTTGACTCTCATTCCTGCATACGCCAGTGGTTTAAACAAAGTGAAATAAACACAATCATAGCCTACTTTAGAACGCTATTCTGTTCTGATCCAAACAGGACTTAAAGGTTGGTTTGCATTTCAGTGAGTGATTTATTACTAGCAGTGAGCAGTGCTTCATTGTTCTGTGAGTGCATTGTGTGAGCAGTCTGCCCGTCCCAGTCCCCCCCTCTCCTCTACAGAGAGGGAGAGACAGCTTTAGTGGTGAGTGTTGGAGAGATCTAAAATACTGCCCACGGTGCTCACCCAACCAAAATGAATACATGTTACAGATATATTTTGTGGTATTTTTTCCATTGGCAAAAAAATATATATCTAAAACATATTTTTCCCCCCATTTTGATTGGGTGAGCAGGATGCATGTTTGGGAGGGCTCTGCCCTTTCTATTGGATTTGAGGAGACCCCCCCCCCCCCCCCCCCCCCCCCACACACACACACACACACACACACACACACACACCGGGGACCCTGTGCTCCATAGGGCAGGGATTCCCCTGCTGCTGATGATGACGACGTCGCATCGGAGTTGGTGCCGTCAGGATTGTCCACAGCTGTGTCCAGCAGCGCTAGGAGGATGGACAGAGAGGAGAGAGATGGAGGCTGGTGGTGGAACTCTGAGGAGGAGGATTACAACCCGGGACCATGGAGGACAGGAACCGAGGAACAGAGCTGTTGTGGAACAACAACAAGACTCTGCTAACAACAGAACGGTAGCAGCAGATGTTAGCCTCCTCCCATATTAGCCACAGTTAGCCTGAAGCTGAGGATCATGTAAACAGCTTTGTGGTAACTTTTTAAGGGATTGCACCATAGTAGCACTTAGTATGCGAGGTTTTCCCCCTGAGCCTGGTTGCCAGACTGTTGTGCTCTGCATCTTGGCTGTAGTAGCCTAGGCTAACTATGGACATAAACAATACTTCCACAATACTTTACTGGGTAAAACGTGAGTACTTTTTCCACACTGCATGTTCAGGAGGAATGCAGAGCTACACTGCTTAGCCTGTTGCCACTTGGCAGAGGCAGCAGAAATCCATCCTCATGCCTTTCTCTGCAAGATGAGGCTATGCCAGGTTAGCCTGAGGTTGGCAGACTGTTGTGTGCTGGCTCTTGGCTGTAGACAGCAGCTACTGACTAGCTCCTTTCGGAACCCCTCACTCCACTGCTACGCAGCTCTGGAGTGAGGGGTTCCGAAAGGAGCTAGCTACTGACTAGAATATGGACTTGAACCCGAGGCTCCCCTCGCCAGACCAACGCACAGCCCGTTGAGCCACTTGGCAGAGCAGCAAACTCATCTCTTTTCAGCCTCGCACTTTGCTCTTCGAAGATGAGCCGCGCTATGCGTTTCTCCCCTGGCCTGAGCCCGGTTGGCAGAACTGTTGTCTCTTGGCTGTAGACAGCAGCTACTAACTATGGACATAAACAATACTTTCTACTGGACTGGACGCTTCAAACCATAGACTATAGAAACGTTAAAAGACGTCAGAACTCAGAACAGATCGCATCTCAACTTTGAGAGCAGAATGACAGCGTAGCCCTGAAACATGACGGCCATTTACATGATGACCGTCATGTTTCCGCCTCAACCTTGCTTCTAGCGAGGTAGACAAAGAGCCCCGGCAGGCTAAACAAACGTTCAGATTTAAAAAATAAAGTGCTTAACCAAGGCTAATATGTGTCAGAATAGATGCCGTTCAACCAGAATTGCATGTCGCGCCCGTATTGTTTAATAAAAAGCATTTTTATCAGATCGTTGTGTGTTTCCCCCATGTATTTTCGGACCGGTTTTTGCGAGGCTACTGATGGAATTTTGGATCATATTCCATATGGATAAACAGTTTTCCCCAATCATAATAAAATACTCCACACAATGAATGAGACCACACCGGAGAATATGCGTTTTTGTGTTGAAGTTTAGTCAGAGTTCAAAGTACTGTACAAGTACAGTATAGAGCATTTTCTCACCCATAGTTTCTCTGAGTACAAAGCATAATGATTCCACATATATAGTTGAATGTGTACAGCATAAAATACATTAGTCACATTATGATTGGACCATTAAACATAACAATGGATCATGAGATGGTGTTGTGACTGAGTCTCGTGAACTCAGAAGCAAGGATGTAGAATGTTTTGGTTTCTCATTATCCAGTGTCCGGGACACTTTGACATTTCGCCGGTCAATCTTTCTGTCCCTGGAGTGGGGCAGATTCTCGTCTCGTGCATTAGTTATCAGATCAAAACATCATGGCATTGACTTTTAACACTGAGAATGATATCTATACCATGTTAAACAACAATAACATATTGTACTATCAATTCCCTCCTGAGATAGCATTTGAAGTGTTAAATGTCAAGGCAGCATAAACAACAAGGGAAGAAAACATGGGTTAAACTTTTTTTTTTAAGGTATTAGAAACAGAACATAATAATTGAACAATTTAAGTCAAAAACATTTCGATAGTTTTTGAAGAGTAGAGTCAAAAGAACTGTATATTTCCAAAGGTATTTAAATCAGAATATCATAATTGAACTTTGTTTTTGTTTTTTAAGTAGAGGTAAAAGATTTTTATTGTCTTAATTATTAATTATTATATATATGTATTTTACAAAGGTTCAATGTGTCGAAGATTGATTGGAAATTATCCATGTCAAGCAAGATAAAAACACATCAGCATCACGCTCCCGGGTGGTTATTACAATTTGGGGCCGATTTTAGTCAAAACAAGACGAACTTGACTCTTTACCATAATTTAGGTTAAAGACAAAAGCATTCAAAATGTATTTAGACAGCATCCGAAAATCAGCCGTTTGGCGGTCATAATTCGTACACCTCCGAGGTTACCTTTAGGTAATCAGTGGTCTTAATTGTCCCTGCAGGTTGGGGACATTTATAGTGAGGTGTCAAACCGGAGCCGCCTTAAAGCCAACTGTCTATTCCTCCTTACTGGCTTTTGTCCGAGTCAAGGTCTTAAAGAAAACTTTACAGCGGGAAAACGTGTGTGATGCAGTTTCATACTCACGAAATACATATGGATTTTTCAATCATCCTTTTTGACATTTCCACTTTGGACAGACATGCAGTGAAGTATGTGTCTGTCAACTCATTCTCAATTATCATCTCAAAATATCTTTATCTGTAAGACAAGGGAAAAGACAGGGACAAATCAATCCATAATGTAAGGCAATAAGGTATTTATATATAGAAATTAAATTGAAATGTTTAGATACATCACCAAAAGAGGACACAAGTTGTGTCAGTTTGTTCTGTTAGGGGAAACAGATTAACCCTGTTGAGGATTGGAATCAACTTCAATAAGGTGAAATATATTTAAATGGGATGAAATGAAAACAAAATGAAATATGAAAATATGAAATCAGAAAATGAAATATGAATTCAGAAAATGAAAATATGAAAGAAATAAAATTAAATGAAAAAATATTAATTCTAAATATTAATTCTCCAAACACATTCCCTCCCGTTTGCCACAGCCAAAAATATTGGGTGTGACAAAAATTGTTTTGTTGATGTTTGGAGGCAATATGGTTAAATGAGAAACAGATGGTCCAGAGGTACAGTAAACCTTGTGGATGGACAGTGATTCTGCTCACTGTCAGAGTTAGTGAGCTTCCAGGCCTGTGAGGGGGGAAGTGTATCATAACAAGATAAGGTTTTCCCAAAACAATAGTTAGCGAGGCCTGCTGAAAGGCTCTCTACTGAAAGTGTCCCAGAGAGAGAGACTTTAAAGAAGTAAAATAATAATAATAAAAATACATAACATAATCATAATGTCATTTTTTTTTTTTTCATAATGTGTAATCCCGTATAAGCCCAGTAGGGTTGTAATAATTGTGGAATTTGACTGAACGGGTTTGAATGGAGCCCAGCCATCTAAATTGTTTTTGGAACCGTCTCAGCCTGCTTTTACTCAAGTAAAGAGGATAAAGTATTACCAAAAATAAACCAACATGAGAAATTAAAGGTTGAGTAAAGCAGGGCTAGGCCTCTTCCATCCTTAACCCATACTGCAGTTTATGTGTTAAGAATGGTAAACGTAAATGTTTTTGGTTCATGTCCATAAGGTGTGGTTTGAAAGAACAAGGTTCAGTTGTTACACAGGAAATAGTGTTTTTCACGACAAAACAGGAGGACAGGAGAAAACTGGTTAAAATAAAATTGAAATAAAACAGTCAGTCAGTCAGTCAGTCACTGATAATCAGTCAGTTAAGTTGGTAGCGAGTTAGTGGAGTTAGTTCCACTATACCTGTTCTGCCATGTCATTAGTCCGTCCTGTCCCCTAAAATAAAATAAAGCCCACCTGTCATTGATGGGAAAAAAAATTATTAAGACGTTAGGGGCATCACATAGCAACATTCAAATAAACCCAAGCGTTGGTTGTTATCAGTACGAGTGTAGTCATAACAAGAGTGAATGAGATCCCTTTTTAGAGAGAGAGAGAGAGACAGTCATATGTGTAAATAATTCCTAGTTTTGCAAACCAGGCAAGTGAGTTAGAACACCAACAGAGGGAGAAAAACCCCAGACAGATTCAAATAAGACAGATTCAAATATAACCCCAGCACATTGTTATCAAGCCCTGTATTAGAATGTAAACAGTAGATTATACAGAACAAGAGCGAATGAAACCCATTTTTGAGAGAGAAAGAGAGAGCAAGGTCACACAGAAACTGAATCGGCTCGTGGCCTCTCAAGGTAAAAATAAGAAAAATGAAATAAAAAACAATTCCAGCAATCCCCTCATAGTTTTTTTCCAAAATAAAACAATAATAAACCAAAATGTAAGCATCGGTCAAGCGAGCGCGGGCAAGCAGCAAGCAAGCAGCATAAGCCAAGCACATATTGTACCATATTGTACACAGAAGTAGCACCGCTCACTTTATACTTGGTTTGATTTTCTTGCTTTCATAATAGACAAACCGAAATGTAACCAGGGGAGGAAAATTGGATTAGAGATGATTAGACAGAGATAGATTATCAAAAACATTTAACACACAGGTTTGTCAGTCAGAACTTGATTTTTCTTTTTTTTTTTCTTTCCAGAAGTCGTTCTTAGTCAAAAGTAAACAAAATATATAGTACCATTATCTCGGGGCGTCCCAAGGGTCAAGAGTGTTTGTTCTTTTCAGGACATTGTAATCCATGAAAGTCACGTAGCAGATCGACAAGCTCACAACGCGCCCCATCGCGTTGTGAGTGAAAGGCCAGCCAGGTTCGGCTGGGGGGGGGGGGGGGGCTCTGTCAAGCCCTTCAGCATCTTGAAAACATTGCTTGCGTCCTCTGTTCCTTCCTGATGAGGTTCGAACATCCAGTGGCAAATAATGTCCGATTTCTCCACAGCTCCGCACATATCCATTGACATGTTCCAGGAAAAGTTTTAGGCAGTGTTGATAACTGGGAGTCCCCGATGATCTTCCAGAATGACTTGAGGTCCGGGTTAAAAAGAGGTTCTGGGTTTAGATTGTAACCTTTCATCCGTGTGGGTCCAGGTTTTACACGATAAAAACACTGCTTCTCGGAGCAGGGGGCTTTTTTAGCTTGAATGGTCATGTTTCTTAAAAATGTTCTTAGGAGCGCTGAGATAAAAAGCTCCTGTATTCAACATCTCAGAGTCGCCTGAGACGGAAATAAAATAAAATAAGATAAGACGAAAACGAAGCTTAAAGCATGAAGATTTCCGTCAGAACGTTCGGTTCTAGAGCATAAAGTGAAATCTCCTAATTAAAATAACCACGCTATTTCTTATGTGATTAAGTGGCTCTAATCAGCCGTATTGGGTTATCGTACTGGCCGAAGAGACATTCCTTCAGAACAAAATATGTTCTGGCCCCAAATAAAAAGATTTCGTCTCAGAACTTCTTGAAACAGCCGTTCTAGAGCATAAAATGAAATCTATATTGAAGTCTCGTACTGATACAAACCCAACCTTAGACAAGCAATCTCCGTGGCCAAACGGCTGCTATGTCCTCAAAACATGTAACAAAAAGCGACAAAAACAATAGACTACAAAACATTAAACAATAAAAACGCAGCTGTGTTAAGAGCTAGCTAGACTCTTAAGACAGCAGGTATAAACGTATGACCTGGGTTCTGTTGAATTAGGACAGTGTGTGAGAATGAAGCCCGCCTCTCAAGTCTCTGTGAGAGAAACTGTCTGTGTCCGGTCCCTGGTGTGGAACGCTGTGCCAGAGCCAACCCTGGCTGCCTCCATTTCGGCTTTCTTCAGACCGTTGTGAGATTTTATCGATATGTTGATGTGGGAGAGAGTCATCATATCCGAATTCCTTTCTCCATATGGGCAAAAATGGTGCAATTGTGGGGCACCTAGAAACAACCGGTTTCATTTCCTCATTGTCTATCTTAGCCATTAAAGCTGTTATCAGTTCATTACCCAAGCTTTGGAGAGAGGCTTCAAGCTCAAAAATGGTGCAATTGTTCCGTTTGTAAAAAGGTTGTTTAGATTTCGGCAGGTGTTTTCTGCCTCCCTGTGCTCGGGGCGTCCCAAGGTAATTTCTCCTCGCGCAGGAGGAAAAAACGTGTGGGAGATAGTCCTTTCCGTGGGAGTCAGGGGAAACGTCTGATAATATCCTCGGCTGGTTGTTACTAGCAGAGATGAACGAAGTGGGATTCCAAAACAAACTGTCCAGCTGTATCGAATCCATAAACGTCAAATCAGTAGAAATCCGTAACTGGTTCTAGCAGCGGAGAAGACAAAATGAGTTCAACAACGTTGAGTCCCCAATATCTCCTCGGAGCTAATCCGGCAATCGAATGGGCCATTTGATGGAATTTTGGATCATATTCCATATGGATAAACAGTTTTCCCCAATCATAATAAAATACTCCACACAATGAATGAGACCACACCGGAGAATATGCGTTTTTGTGTTGAAGTTTAGTCAGAGTTCAAAGTACTGTACAAGTACAGTATAGAGCATTTTCTCACCCATAGTTTCTCTGAGTACAAAGCATAATGATTCCACATATATAGTTGAATGTGTACAGCATAAAATACATTAGTCACATTATGATTGGACCATTAAACATAACAATGGATCATGAGATGGTGTTGTGACTGAGTCTCGTGAACTCAGAAGCAAGGATGTAGAATGTTTTGGTTTCTCATTATCCAGTGTCCGGGACACTTTGACATTTCGCCGGTCAATCTTTCTGTCCCTGGAGTGGGGCAGATTCTCGTCTCGTGCATTAGTTATCAGATCAAAACATCATGGCATTGACTTTTAACACTGAGAATGATATCTATACCATGTTAAACAACAATAACATATTGTACTATCAGCTACGCCCACATTTCAGTGTCCATAGATGGGGTTGTTCACGTGTGGAAAACCAGGAAATACAATACAAATACATTTTACAAACATAAAATGCTTTTTATTAAACAATACAGGAGTTGCATATAATTATGGTTGTCCGGCATCTATTCTGACACAAATATGTCTTGGTTAAGCACTTTATTTCTGAAATCTGAACGTTTATTTAGCCTGCCGGGGCTCTTTGTTTACTTCGCTAGAAGCATGGTTGAGGTGGAAACATGACAGTCATATGGCCGTCATGTTTTGCCACTTGGCAGAGCAAAGCTATCCTCATCCCCTTTCTCTGCAAGATGAGCGCTATGTGAAGTTAAGTTTTCCCTCTGAGCCCGGTTGGCAGAACTGTTGTGTCTTGGCTTAGCTGAGCTCGGCTGTAGCAGCTACTAACTATCATAAACTATGGACATAAACATTACTTTAGCAGGTAAAACATTTGAGTACTTTTTCCACACTGCATGTTCAGGAGCAGATCTACACTGCTCAGCCTGTTGCCACTTGGCAGAGAGACAGCCATCCTCAGTCATCCACTTTGCTGTGTGTGTGTGTGTGTGTGTGTGTGTGTGTGTGTGTGTGTGTGTGTGTGCGCACGTTTAGAATGAATAATAATAAATGATGTTTCTTACATAGGCTTGATGTTTTTATGTTGCACTCCAAGTGACTGAGGAAAAATATATTTCATTTTATGTACATGGAGAATGTGATTATTGATTATTGACCAGCCAAGTAACCCTGAAACATGACGGTCGACTAGGGCTATGGGGTTAAAGGGATAGTTCACCCCCAAACTGACTTTATTTATATTGATTAGGCATGGAGACTTGAATTTATGGATCTTGTTTTTAGGTTTTGTTTTGAGGAAAAATATCCATGAATTCAAGTCTCCATGGGGTGAGTAATAATAATAATAATAATTAAAAAAAAAAAAAAAACATTTCGGGGGTCAACTATTTTTTTTTGTCAATATTAACAGTTTGGCTGCCACGGGAGGGATATACCGCCCGACACTTCCTGCGCAATCTTGCCAATTAAAAAGTTGGGAGGGATATACCGCCCGACCCTTTTTTTTCATATTACAGTAGTACAGTGTTGGATCTATGCGGTAACCAAGATACAGCCCTTTTGGACGATGGGACGGTCGTCATGCATGACAATTCAGTGGCGTCAGTTCAGAACAAGCTAAGGTATGGCAACATGACTGGTGTCTGGTGAAGACACCAGTCATGTTGCCATACCTTAGCAACAGGCACGATGAAAAGTACATTTTTATTATTTCCCCCTGTCAAGGTATGGCAGCTGCATACCCCTGCCATACCCAATTGACGCCCCTGCATGACATCACACGCTCATTTAAGCATGCTGGTTGGCCGGTTCCCCCCAGAAACAAGGGTCTCAAAGAGTTCAGTGACTTTTACCGTGGACACACAGCAATCAGAGGGAGAGAGAGATATATTGAGAGAAAGAGCGAGAATCAGAAGCAGCAGATAATTTAGTTATAAAATCATTAGATTTAGTATTATTTAGAGAGATAGGCAGCCGAATCATGCCCCGCATCCCGTGGTCTCTCCCCGCGCCGGGTCAGCGGAGTGGCGACATGTCGGAATGGAGAGCGACACCCCCCCGCGCCATGCCCCGTGGACAGTCTGACTCTGGACACCAAGCCCGCAGTCAACGGCGGTGGCCGGCGCTCTTCCACGATCGGTTCATCAGCGACTAGCGAGGGCCTCTGCTGCTACATCCACTGCCTCGATTTTGGATCTGGCGGCGAGAAGAGCTCCTACGGGCGATCGGTTCATCGAAGGCCTCGGCTGGTAGGATCCACGGCCTCGATTTTGGATCTGGCGGCGAGAAGAGCTCCTACGGGCGATCGGTTCATCGAAGGCCTCGGCTGGTAGGATCCACGGCCTCGATTTTGGATCTGGCGGCCAGAAGGCAGAGCACCGATTGCTGCCGTTTCACCCCGCGCCCTGTAGGATGCACTGCGAACCCGGTAAGCGTTACAAACTTTATGTTCTCTGTTTCACTTTGTTCTATACGTCTGTCTTTCAATGTTATATGAGATCAGTGCTGTGGTCTACCTGTAACGGTAACGCACGTATACGGGGTCTGCTGTCGGACTTGGCCGACTTGTGACACCCTCGCGGGCACAGGGCGCCGCCAGCCGCTGGCCTCTATACCTCCGTGATGGAGGAAAAATAAAATATGAATAGCGTCTGCCCTCTTGAACCTTTCAAAGTAGCGTATTTGATAGGGATTATGCACAATAGCGTCTGCCCTGGCCAAACGAATAGTGGGTGATCGTCTAGAACACACCACTGAGATGCATAAAGTGTGGTTCCTGTTGAAATAAGCCATGAATATGTAGCCTACTTCTTTCTAATGCAAGCTTGTAATACATTCTTCAATCAATCAATAAGCCTGACCTGCTATTGTTTTTTTTTCACGTAGGGTGCATTTCGTTTCATTATACAATTCAATTCAATTCAAAGGAGCTTTATTGGCATGAGAAAACATACGTTTACATTGCCAAAGCAAGTATAACAAATACAATAAAAAAAACAGTTGAAAATGGGGAACATATATACAGTTGGAGGGGGTACAGCATTGTTCAGAGCTATGTCGCATTGTGACATTTTATATATATACAGGGTACAAATAGCAGCATTATTTTCCTACATAAAGGTATCAGCTCTGTTTCATACTGTATGTGCAGTAGGTCTAGATGTCAATCCATGGTTTGTAGTAGCTGTAAGTTCCACCAACTTCTTCCAGTAAGAATACATTTCTTTATAGTTTATTTTTTTATCGTGTGTGTATACCTAGATAGATAGTTTAGTAATACAATCTGTGTGTGTGTGTGTGTGTGTGTGTGTGTGTGTGTGTGTGTGTGTGTGTGTGTGTGTGTGTGTGTGTGTGTGTGTGTGTGTGACATAATAACCTATCAAATCGATCTACAAATCTACAGTAGTTATGTCAGTCTATAGGCTCTGCCAGCAGAGCCAATAGACTGGCATAGCTGTAGATTTGTATCAAAGCAGAGCCCATAGAATTCAGTGGCCACGTATATATACATACATTTGAAATTATTTAGACTAGTGAAAACAGCCGATCTACAAGCACACAACGCCTCGCGGTGCGAGGCGTTGTGTGCTTGTAGATCTGCTGTTTTCAGACGTATACAGACGTATCATTTAGTATTTTTTTTCTTCTATCATATACAGGGCCCGTGGAGTCTGACTGGATGGAGGAAGGATGGGATCCCACAGTCTACCCATTCCCTGCTACGCCATGAGCTGCTGGAGACGATCTGCAACCAGACCAATGACAACGCAGAGGACAGTATGATGGCGGAGATAGCAATAGCGGAGGAGTCAGGTCAGGTCACTGTAAGGTTCGCTTCCTGGACCAATGTCACTCTATGGGAGCTGAAGAACTTCTGGGACTTCTCTTCCTCGTTTCCCAGAACAATGAACACACACGAACACGCACGCACGCACGCACGCACGCACGCACGCACACACACACACACACACACACACACACACACACACACACACACACACACACACACACACATACACATACACATACACATACACATACACATACACACACACACACACACACACAGGGTGAACCGTACCATCTAGTGGCCAACTACAAATAGACATTGTTGTGCTGCCTGCCTTAGAATACAGTACTTTATTTTGACTTTTATATTCTTTTATTTATTCTTTACTTGCTGCACATTTATTTTATTTTACTTTTGTGAAGTCATATTTGTGATTTTTTTTTTTTTTTTTTAAATATTTGTAAATATTGTTGAACATAAATATGTTCATGCTGGATGTGTGAGGTACTCACCAGGGTTAGGGTTCGATGTTGCCATAAAATAAAAGGTTGACATCGCTTTTCTGACTTTTTGTCTTCCTGACCTTCTAGACCAGGTAAAAACACAGTGAATTCACAGTGCATAGTTCTATCAAACTGTAAGACAACTTCCACCTTCTGAGTCATTCCATACTTTTTCACTTTGCCCCCTTGAAACTAGACGATGGTACAATATTTTTTAAACTTTTTTTGCAGAGAATGAAAGCTGGTTTCACATTCTTTCTGTCAAGGGTACTTGTGTTCCGTTACCATTTACCAATTTGTCGCTATGGCTTCCTAAAGTTTTTTTTCTTTGAACTCAAATATCTCAGAATCTAGATTTCTGAGGTTATTGACTGGTTTGCGCAGTGCGCACTCTCGAGCACCTATCTCCAAAACCGCTCACCGAAATCACTCCAAAAATTTTTTGGTAAAAAAAAAAATCCTCTTTTACCAAACCTCCCATTTTTGTTCCGATGTGAATATCGGATCATTTTCAATATATTCCCTGGAATCGGGGCAGAATGAATGGGACCTAATGGTGGCATTGGTCAGGGTGGGGGGCCGGGGGGGTCTGGCAGTCAAAGTGTTAAATTGACAAATAAAATATACAAAATATATTCAATGTTATATGAGTTTAAACAAAGTTGTACCCTAATTGAAACAAGCCCAAAAGCTTTCTTGTGGTGTTTATAATCCTTTTAGTTGACCTTGTATCAGTGAACTGTACTGTCATGAAACTGTACCTTTTCCTTTAATACCTCTAATAAATTCTTAAATCAATCTATCAGGTGAGAACCAGGGGAGAGACCACAACCTATGCCCAGCCCAGGACGGGGAGTGGAAGTGGAACAGCGGGGGTCCATCTGATCTGGTTCCAGTTGATCCTCCATGAGGTCATCCTGGGGGTCCTCCATGTCTCCTCCTCAGTGTGAAGCTGGGGGTCCTCCATGTCTCCTCCTCAGTGTGAAGCTGGGGGTCCTCCATGTCTCCTCCTCAGTGTGAAGCTGGGGGTCCTCCATGTCTCCTCCTCAGTGTGAAGCTGGGGGTCCTCCATGTCTCCTCCTCAGTGTGAAGCTGCTCAGAGCTCAGTTCAGAATGGATTCCTCTGGGGTAAGTGGAGCCCTAGAAGTACAACCTCTGTCATCTTACATATAGGCCACATAACACTCGTTTTTTTGTTTTTATTGACAGTTTCATGACAGTACAGATCACTGGTACAAGGTCAACTAAAAGGAGATCCTAGTAAGCTTTTCAGTTTATTTACACAGGAACCACTTCATGTATCTCATATAACATTGAAAGACATATAGAGATAGAACAGTACTTTGCACAGGGAATTGCTAAAGGGGAGAAAATACAAAGTAGTAATACAAAATAAAACAAGGGACAAAGAAACAATGGTAATAAAGTGAAATAGGGTATATTTATTTACAAAGGAAAAGGGGATGTAGTTATGGGCCTTAGTTTATTTACCGTTTCGGTAACACTTTACAATAATGACCTGTTGTAAATCATTTATAAACATTTATAAGCAGTTAATAGATGAGTAATAAACATGAACAAACTGTTTATTGACATTTGTAAATGTTTACCTAAACATTTATAACTGTTTTAAACATCATTTACATGTTATTAGTAAGGTATTAGTAAGTAGTAAACTAATCATGAATAAACCATTTATATACATTTGTAAATGTTTACTAAATCATTTATAACCAATGCTAAAAATCACCAATCATCATGTGTAGGAATGCATTTACGAATGTCTGTTAAGGTGACCTCCATGTTTGTTCATGTTTAATATAAGCTTTGTAGATGTTATCAAGAGCCCTAATGTAAAGTGAAGACTCACGGTCGCAAGTTACTATGAAAACCTCCACCGGCTGTCTGTCTGTCTGTCTGTCAGTCTGTCTGTCTGTCTGTCTGTCTGTCTGTCTGTCTGTCTGTCTGTCTGTCTGTCTGTCTGTCTGTCTGTCTGTCTGTCTGTCTGTCTGTCTGTCTGTCTGTCCGTCACGTCACGTCACGTCACGTCACGTCACGTCACACTTTTGGCCCTACTCTTATCTCCGGCACCGTTGCCCCTATCCATGCCAAACTTTGCACACACTCCTTGGCTGCCAAACCACAACCTCCGCCCCTGATTTCTCATATGTCCCTCTTCTAGCGCCACCATGAGGTTGCTTATCTCCCAATTAGGGAGTCTTACTGATTATTTACATCTGTCTGTTAATGTGGCCTCCTTGTTTGTTCATGGTTGTGCTTTGTAAAACATCCCTTAAACATCTATAAATCATTAGTAGATGTTATCAAGAGCCCTAATGTAAAGTGAAGACTATTCATTATTTACAACTGTCTGTTAATGTGGCCTCCATGTTTGTTCATGTTTAGCAGTTTGGCAAGTTTGGCATGGATAGGGGAAACGGTGCCGGAGATAAGAGTAGGGCCAAAAGTGTGACGTGACGTGACGTGACGTGACGTGACGTGACGTGACATGTCATGACGGACAGACTGGCGGAGGGACTGACAGACAGCCGGTTGAGGTTTTCATAGTAACTTGCGAGTCTTCACTTTACATTAGGGCTCTTGATAACATCTACAAAGCGTATATTAAACATGAACAAACATGGAGGTCACCTTAACAGACATTTGTAAATGCATTCCTACACATTATATGTAATTTTTAGCATTGGTTATAAATGATTTAATAAACATTTACAATTGTATATAAATGGTTTATTCATGATTAGTTTACTACTTACTAATACCTTACTAACATGTCAATGATGTTTAAAACAGTTAAACATTTTTGTCAATAAACAGTTTGTTCATGTTTATTACTCATCTACAAACTGCTTATAAATGTTTATAAATGATTTATAACAGGTCATTATTGTAAAGTGCTACCGACTGATCTCTGTAGCAGTAAAGTGCTCAGTCAGATAATAGTCCTCTATAGTTTCATATCCCTTTAAGTTCTGGCACAAAACAAATGTAAGTTTTCTGCTAGATGTTTTCTGCTACGTTTTCTGACAGAAACGTGACCAGTTATAGACTAAATATGTCCAAAAGTGTTACACTGATGTGATTATATTGACCATTCCATTTTAAATGTGTCTCCAACTGTAAATAAAATCAAAGAAAAAGACCGGCACACTGTCAAGAACAAAAATAAATGCAATTCCACTTTTCTGTCATTTAGGCCTTCATCATTCAGGACAGACAATGTGCCTCCAACTGTAGTAAAACATAAAGACAACTATTTTGCTGCTCATTGAATCAAAGGCTGTTCTGTTGTGTGTTGTTGAAAGACTTCTCCATGCTCGGAAATGATTGTAATGACTCACCTGCGCCCTCTGCAGTCTACAGATGGTCAATATAAATTACCACCAAAGACCATTGATCACCTTATAAACAAACTGTTTATTAATTGATCTGACTCTTATCATATATCATTACTATTTCTAAATAGAAGATATAAGGAACTAAATGATGATGATGGTGAGAGAGTGTAGAACCAACTGTATTAAACTGTGAGGTCTCAAGTTAATGTTGTGACCATGATGTCTGTTCTGTGTTTTAATAGCTGGGTTTATACTCTATGCAGACCTGCCAACCCTGGGAATTTTTTTTGAGTACTCATGCGCGGGCACGAAGGCGCCCGCAGCGCCCGCGGTGCAAATTTTGAGGTTTTCCCGCACAAAACAGCGTATATTTTGGGGGGTCCCACGCGCCTTTTTGGGTGGGACCTTTACAGTTATGTTAACGAATTTTCACACCAGAAAGGTAGCACATTGCATCCCAGCTAACAATTTTCCCGATATTTCTGGCGTGAGAACGTCGTCACGCCGCCTCGCGATCGCCATTAGCGTGTCGTTCGCCAGGCGTGTTACGCTGCGCTGACGTCACGTCCTTGATCAGCGTACGCCAAGCTTTACGCCAAGCCTCCAAACGACGTCACTCCGGCGGAGCACGGCGTGCGGCGATAGCGAGCGTATAGCGTGACACCGTCGTATAGCAACATCATTATGCCCCCCCCCCCTATATTGTGTACCCTCCTCCCCTCCCACCCATATTTATACAATCAGTTGAGGCACAGACATTAACTTCGTTTTCTTTTTTTATTAAAATGTACACAAGCAACAATATCAGTTGTACAGATGTGAATCTCTTATTTCGTTATTTTTGTTTACAAGTGCTTTACAATTACTGTGCATAGTACTGTGTACTGTCTGTCATTCAATTTTATGAGTTAAGAGCAGTGGTCCTCAACCTTTTCTGGCCGTGACCCCCAAAATAATCATATTTTAACTGGGGACCCCCTACCCTGACAAGCACTAAGAGTTGAGACATTACATTTTGTAGAACACAGTTCTATTGTGAAAATAGCAGATCTACATGCTCACAAGCATGTAGATCGGCTATTTTCACAATTTCTGCCTCTAATATTTGACAAATTGGCCCATGTTTAATTTGTCATTTTAAATTAAAAAGTCCTTCAATTGTCCCTTTAGAAATGTGCAGTTACCCTCTGCAGTGTTGAGTGAGAAAACAATGTTGCACATTAAGGTAATCACTGAGTTAGAGAATGATATCAATGAAAATAAGCCCTTGCAAAACCTCCAATAAAAACTTCAAGCAATCAATGTATTACACAAAGGTTGCCATCTTTATATCATTGACAACTGGTAAACCTGCCTGAAAAGAATTTAAATAAAGTATGGGTGGGTTAACAGTGAATTTTGATATCCTAAAGGCTCTGCTATCTATTATTTTGGGAAAGGTTAATCATTTATCCTGTATGCTAAAAACAGAAAGGTGTAAACATAGCCAATATCCAAGCTCAATACACATGTAACCTTTCTATAATAGTTTAAACTGTACTGTGGCACTGAAGAGGTACAACATATAATAACATTATAACCACATGTATATCGGAGGACTTTGTAAACATTAAAAGTATTTAGTCTTTCTATAGACAGATTGTGTGCATGCTGTCAACCCTAAAAATGAATTACAGTACCATCAGAGCTGGCATTGGACAGAATTGGAACCAAATTCCCATCATCAGTTTGTTTCATGAAGGGTATGTAAAATTAATTCAAATAGAAAGGTTAAACTGATCCACTTATGAAACTAACATGAACTCATATCTGCAGTACCCAGATATAAGGGTAATGGTGGGGATGAACAATATTTTGAACTCTAGAAACAATATTCAAAAGGTTTAAACACAAAACATCCTTTAGGTAGAGAACAGTGGGAAGGTCAATGAACTTTGTGTACGGGTGGTGCGCGTCCCATAGAATGCTTGGTATTCTGGGCTGTGCTGCTTTCGTCTAACGTCGGAGGTCCAACTTGGTGTCGCGTAGCCATGCCAACATCTTGGGTCCTAGGTCGAGAGGCTTTATATGGTCAGCAGTTCAGTTGCCGGCGTGGTAGGTGGCGAGACTTGTCTGCTTAGAGGCGCTGCTGGTGTGGTGTAGGATGTGCCAATCAGTGCTTTAATGGCCATGGCGAGGGTGACAGCCTTTCATCTGACGCCGGCCGGGGCTGTGCTGCGTCTTGTCGTCAGTTAACTGTGTCATCGGCTCTGGAATGATAAAGAACAGATCATTTAGTGTGTATTTTAGTCATCACATTATGAGTACAAAATCTCTCTGAGCCAAAAAAGCCTTATCTACGAGCTCACAACGCATCACGCTGTGACGTGTTGTGAGCTTGTAGATAGTATATTTTTGTCTTACTGTGAGCTTACCAAGGAGCTGGATGTAGGACTTCATGCAAGAAGGTCTTCAGCTAGGTGTGGGGACCGGGTCTTCCTGCAGGAGGATGTACAACAGAGAGAGTGTGTCAATAATTGAATAAATGCATTTCATTTCAATACATTTCTTTTCCAGATTACAGTAATCTCCAAGCCAAAAAAAGCTGATCTATAATCTCACAACGCCTCACGCTGCGAAGCGTTGTGAGCTTGTAGATAGTTAATTTTCGGCTTACTGTGATGTGTGCTTACCATGCAAAATGGTTACAGCTGGAAGCCTATAATAGATACAAGGCAAACAAAGCAAAACAAAAATAGGAATCAATACAGAGAAATAGTACACATAGGTAAAACCAAATTAAGTGTCCATATTAACAGTCAGTGCTACATAAGCGTCTCACCTTGGGTTGCTGCATTGATGATGGCATAGTGGTGGAGGTCGATTTACACGTCAGACAGGAGGTGAGTGGGCGGGTTACAGCTGGAGACCTAAGATAGATAGATAGCTTTATTATCCCACAAGGGAAAACTGACAGTGCACACTTTCTGACAGTGTACACTGTCAGGGACCATTTGGTTCCATGTGTACACTGTCAGAGTTACAGACACAGACCTGCAAAAGCTATCTGTAAAAGCAGGGACCATTTTTACGCTCAGAGAGTTACAGACCTGTAAGAGTACATTTGGTTCCATTAGTACACTCTGAGTTACAAACTTGTAAGGGTCAATTTGGTTCCATTTGTACATTCTGAGTTAGACCAGTTGAGCCCATTTGATTCTGTTTGCACACTGTCAGAGTTACAGAGCTGTAAGTGTAAGGGTCCATTTGTACGCTCAGAGATACAGACATAAGGTCCATTTTGTTTCATTTGTACACTGTCAGAGTTACAGACATGTAAGGGGTCCATTTGGTTCCATTTGTACACAGTCAGTCTGAGTTACAGACCCCTAAGGGTCCATTTGGTTCCAAGAGTTACATACTTGTAAATTACAGTAAATAAAATAGTTACTAAAACCTACCATGCCTCTTCTCCAATGGTGGACTTGACGCTGCAGTGAAATAACTATAGGGAGAAAAAAAAGAATAAAAAGTAAGAAAAAAAGAATGATGAATGAATACAGTTTGGTTGTTTTTGTGGGTGACAAACATCACAGTATTAAATCACACATCATTATCACTACAATAAAATCATTACAGTAGGTGCACAGGAACAGAGAAAAAATTACAAAATACATTTTAAAGCCGAAATTAAGAAAAATCGCAAGAAAGAAAGTTGAAACTGATGTTGCTGATGTACTAGCTATAGCTATCTAGCAAACACAAAAATGCAGAAGACAAAGAACACTCCAACACATTTAAAAATAAATTGAAAAGCAAAAATGGCCAGATGGAGAACATTAGACAAGACATTTTAAGGCTATAGTATAGATAGATAGAGTAAGGTTTACCTACACACGACACAGACGTATTGTTTACCTTGCATGTAGCTAAGCTAACAAGCTAAACAAAAGGCAAACAAAGCAAGGTCTCGACTCTCACACGGACATTTAGACTTTACTACACAGATCAGACTTCCCCACATATACACTCACCGTTTCAAATGAATTACATTTCCAGGAGTAGAAGGATTAAGTATATAATTCAACATGTAGCTCTCCAAATGCATCCCGTCCGTTTTCTTTGTTGGCTGTTGTTGTTGGCACGGCACCGAAAGGCACCGAAGCATAGCACGCCACGGAAGCTTTCTCTTCTTACTTCCTGTCTGTGGACTCCGTGTTATTGAGGTGCACCGCCACCTACTGGTCTTAGCTGAATATATCAATATAATGTAACTATAAATATAAAACATATATTTATTATTAGAGTTAGAATTGACAATAGGCTTATATTGAGTAAACAAAAAAGCTCTAGATTATATTCACCTTATTTTGTTTATAACACCAACATAATGATTAAAATTGGCTTCATAGGTTCAGGGTGAAAAATGGCAAAAACATAGAAAAGTAAAACAATGTTGGTGTCCTCTCATGTGGATCATCATCATCATCATCATCATCATCTTCATCATCTTCATCATCATCAAATGCATCAAAACTAAATTTAAATCCCAAAACATTCTAGCAGCACTATAAAATGCAAGGAAAATGTTGGGAGAGCACATCATTATATTTGGTAATAGTTGAATAAAAGCCATAGCCTACATTAAATTTAAACATTAAAACCCTACAAAATACAAGTTGACAATGCAGGCCTAATGAATAAATAAAATAGCAATAACACAAGAATCAAAAAACTAAAATAAATAAATAAAAATAAAATAACTTTATTCAGAAGAAATTAATCATTGGAATTGAATCAGTATTATTACTGAAGTCATCTTGTTTTGTTTGAAACAGTAAATAACACCAATATAATAATATTGGCATAATAATAATTGCCATAAAAAAATTACAAAGGTGCTGTACAATGAGAGAGAGAGAGAGAGAGAGAGAGAGAGAGAGAGAGAGAGAGAGAGAGAGAGAGAGAATTTCCTGCTTTAAGGGTAGCGTAGCGTGAGGACGTGAGGAGGCCGTTACACTATAGCTATACGCCACTCAAAATCGTCACGCTAAGGAATTCTAGATAGCGGGATTGATCGGCGTGAGGAGAGCTGAGCGTCGGCGTTTCCCGCACGGCGTGGACCCGCTCTTAAAATACCAGCGTCACGTCATCAGCGGCGGAGCCTTGTTAGCTGGGATGTCTTGACTTACACTAATAATGGAGGCAAATAAAAATGCCATTTGGTCCTGAGAAAAAGTAGGCTAGTATTACCAGGCAATACAGTAATGTTGCATTTGCAATATTGTTGACACATTTTTAATAAAATATACTAACTCTGCACTTGCTCAGAGTTAGTTAACAATAGACTAGCAAAACAGTCTATCACCAGTGACTTTATGAATGAACATACATCAATATAATCATGTTATTCAAATTGCAAATAGCTTTTCATGTGTCTTTGTTAATTGAGCAGCCTAAATAAATCCACATTTCTGTGCATGATTTGCATGAAGTTGAAAGTATTCAACTCATGTAGGTTTCTATTGCACCATTAATTGATATATAGGCCTACATTGTGTATAGATCACATACAGCCTAGTCTGTATATTCATTCATATAGGCTGCAGGCTACGCATTGTTGATAGACCATTAATGTCTTCATATATTCACAGGTGATAAATAATTTGTTCACTGTTAATGTTTTTGACAATACACATAGGCCTAATTCATTCATTCATACTCGAGTTAAAGTGGAACAGGCAGCCCAGTATTTTATCCAATCATGGCCAATGTATGCTTCAGTTCATTGTACTAAGAACTGGGTCACACGTTTTGACATTTTCCAACTGGTTGCTCGCTGCAACACCGTTGTATGACGAAGTATAACTCCAGGCGGACAGCAGCCGCTCGTTGTTTCGTTTCACCAGCGTCGCCAAATAGGGTTAGGTTAGGCATAGTACAAGATTTCACCAATTCTCACCATCGTGCCTGCTATGACATGTGAATTCACCTCAGAGGAGGGTTTTAAAAGTTTATTATTAGCCTACCTGTTAGACTCGTTGGCAGCACTAAGGGGCGAACAGTCGCTGTGCATCGACTCGCACGACACCACGGCCATTCTCCGTATCATCTTTATACATTAATCTGATTAATATCGCTGTTATGTTTCCGAACTATAACTCGTTGGCGTCGCTGTGAGATGCGTGCATGCTGAAACTAAACCAAAACCACCTTCTTATAACTCTATGACCAAAACAAACAGACTCCGTCCGCCAATCGGTTAAATTCTTCTTCTGTCGACAAAACGAGCATCGCTTCCGTTCTAGTGCTCCCCAGCGCCATGCACCCCATTCGCACACCATTCATGTGGTGCCTGGGAGGAACTACACGGGACAGAGCAAAAATGTTCGCCTCACTTTGAGCCACAACACCATGTACAACACTGATGCAGAATGTGTTACCATCCCCCGAAAATGCGTAGCCGTTAGAGGAGTTTGCGTACCTGCGTACAGAGACTAAAAATGCGTGCTTAGTACGCAAAATGCGTACAGGTTGGCAGGTCTGTCTATGACAGCATGGGGTCTTCAACGTTTTCAGGCCAAGGACCCCTTTGCTGAGAGAGATGAAGCAGGGACCCGCCAATATATGGTATATTGTATACAATTGTGTTGCTGATTAAAAATGTTCGTAGATTTCTTAAACAGCTTAGACTTGTTTGACAGCACTGTCAGTGTATGTTGGATTAATGTGTATTTCCAGACATTGAACCACTTGAACTGTCAATACTTAATCTACTCTTTTCCTTCACCAAACTCTTTGCCAGAAATAGACGATCTACAAGCTCACTTGTAGATCTCTTGTAGATCTACTATTTTTGGCTCCAATCAAAATCGGGAAGCTAGGGTTCATAATTGTTAATGTAAAAAAAAACATGATCCTATCACACAAAGATTTGGCACTTTAAATTAGGGGTGGGCGATATGGTGATGAATTTCACTGAGACGATACAATGTCTCCACGATATGACTTTTCAGAGATGTCATATATTTTGTGATACAATGAGGGAGCCTAATAAAAAAAGATCCTGTTGAATTGTTAATACAGAGATTCATTGCAGAATTCATTTAAACCTGCAATTTGGTCTAAATCAGTAGTTCTCAAACTTTACAATGTCAATGTCTCCCCTTAATTTACGGGTCCATTTGGTTTCATTTGTATACTGTCAGTTACATACTTGTAAGGGTCAATTTAGACCTCCCAAAAGGAACCCAAAGAGTCCCTGGACCCCACTTTGAGGACCACTGACTGGTCTAAATGGTCTCCTTTTTCTTTTAGTTTTTACTACCTTGTAGGAGGTTGTACTGTTGATTAATTAACTGGTAATAACCATAAAAACCAACATGAAAAAGAATCATGATAAGATTGTGTATCGTGATACAGCTTGGAAAAATATTGTGATATTGTATTTTTTCTTATTGCCCAGCCCTACTTTAAATGTGCTGAATAGTTACCCTACGTGACACATGTTTAGTCAGACTACAATGGTGAATATAAGCATTTATAATTATAAATGTATTGTTGAGGCTGCGACTGAGAGTAAGTAAGTAAGGGTTAAGTTACTTTTGTCACAATCATCATGATATAAAATTTTCATATCGTCCCATCCCTGGTCATAACTAACTCCATAGTTCTATCAGATTCTCCTCTTCTCAGTGGAACCACCGTCTGTATGTTCAAAACTGAACATGATGGAAGTCTGTTTATTGTATTTCCTCTAGTGTTTAATTTATATTTTATTGTGATATGGATGTCCCTTCACAGGAAGCAGAGGTTGTCTTCCTGTTTGTCAACGTAGAAGGAAGTTCCACAACACAACGTGACGTCCTTCTGCACGACGTCTCTCTTCATCCAATCAACAATCACTACGGTATGTTGGCATTGTGATCTGAAATCAAATAAACAGTCATTGACTTGGACAGCTACGTGTAACATCTGAAGTTATTGGGACGACGGCTGACGTGTTGATCAGGTCTGTTCATAAACTTGAACGAGAATGAGATTCTTGATTCTTTACAAGCCAAGTAACCCTGAAACATGACGGTCAACTAGGGCTATAGGGTTAAAGGAGTAGTTCACCCCCAAAATGACTGTTTATATTGATCACTCACCTCATGGAGACTTGAAACTATGGATATTGTTGTTTTGTCATAATTTGAGGAAAAATATCCATGAATTCAAGTCTCCAAGGGGTGAGTAAAAAAACAACAACAACAAAGTATTTTTATTTTTTAAGACCCCAATTGAATCAAGCCCAAAAGCTTTCTTGTGGTGTTTATAATCCTTTTAGTTGACCTTGTACCAGTGAACTGTATTGTTATGGAACTGTACCTTTTCCTTTAAAAACTTCTAATAAAGTCTTCAATCAATCTATCAGGTGAGAACCAGGGGAGAGACCACAACCTACTCCTATAGGACCGACCAGGACGGGGAGTGGAAGTGGAACAGCGGGGGTCCATCTGATCTGGTTCCAGTTGATCCTCTGGGGGTCCTCCATGAGGTCATCCTGGGGGTCCTCCATGAGGTCATCCTGGGGGTCCTCCATGTCTCCTCCTCAGTGTGAAGCTGCTCAGAGCTCAGTTCAGAATGGATTCCTCTGGGGTAAGTGGAGCCCTACAAATACAACCTCTGTCATCTTACATAGGCTCTGTGTAATATACACGGCCATAGATCGTTTTTTGTTTTGATTGAAGACTTTATTGTCAGTTTGCATAGGAAAAGGCACATAAAAGGAGATCCTAGTAAGCTTTCCAGCTTATTTACACAGGAACCACTTCGTGTATCTCATATAAGATTGAAAGACATACACATAGAACAGTACTTTGCATAGGGAATTGTCAACAAAAGGGGAGGAAATAAAAAGTAGTAATACAAAATAAAACAAGGGAAAAAGAAACAATAGTAATGAAGTGAACTAGGGGATATGTATTTACAAAGGAAAAGGGGAGGTAGTTATGGCCTTAATTTATTACAAGTTTCAAATAGTAGCCGCTTGTAGGTGACTTGTAGGTCATATCCAGTCAGTTAGCAGACTGATCTCTGTAGCAGTAAAGTGCTCTGTATTGCATTTGTTCTCACCCAATAATGGATGCCTCAGACATGGAGTCAGATATAGTTCTGGCACAAAACAAATGTATGTTCTCTGCTAGAAGTTTTCTGCCAGAAATGTGACCAGTTATAGAGTAAATATGTCCAAAAGTGTCTGAAAAGCCACATTACACTGATGTGATTATATTGACCATTCCATTTTAAATTTGTCTCCAACTGTAGTCAAAAAGAGGCTCTCTGATAATAAAATCAAAGAAAAAGACCAGCACACTGTCAAGAACTTGCAAAAAGAAATGTAATTCCATGTTTCTGCTGTTGTGTTGTTGAAAGACTGTTCTCCATGCTGGGAAATGATTTTAATGACTCACCTGCGCCCTCTGCAGTCTACAGATGGTCAATATAAATTACCATCATAGATCACCTTATAAACAAACTGTTAATTAATTGATCTGACTCTTATCATGTATCATTACTATTTCTAAATAGAAGACATAAGGAACTATAGATGACGATGATGGATGAGAGAGTGTAGAACCAACTGTATTAAACTGTGATGTCTAAGTTAATCTTGTGACTATGATGTCTGTTCTGTGTTTTAATATCTGGGTTTATACTCTGACAGGGGTCTTCAACGTTTTCAACGAGAGAGATGAAGCAGGGACCCCCCAATATACGGTATATTGTTTACAGTTGTGTTGCAGATTAAAAATGCTCATAGATTTCTTAGACAGCTTAGACTTGTTTGACAGCACTATTAGTGTATGTTGGATTAATTTGTATTTTCAGACATTGAACCACTTGAACTGTCAATATTTAGTCTACTCTTTTCCTACACCAAACTCTTTGCCAGAAATAGACGATCTACAAGCTCACAGCGCCTCACAGCGCGAGGCGTTGTGAGCTTGTAGATCTACTATTTTTGGCTCCAATCAAAATAGGGAAGCTAGGGTTCATAATGGTTAATGTAAAACACATGATCATATCACACAAAGATTTGGCGCTTTAAATTATGGGTGGGCGATATGGTGATAATTATCGCTGAGACGATACAATGTCTCCACGATATGCCTTTTCAGAGATATCGTATACATCGTGATACAATGAGGGAGGCTTATTTAAAAATCCTGTTGAATTGTCAATACAGAGATTCATTGCAGAATTAATTTAAACCTGCATTTTGGTCTAAACTTTAAAATGTCAATGTCTCCCCTTAATTTACGGGTCCATTTGGTTTCATTTGTATACTGTCAGTTACATACTTCTAATAGTGGGGGAGCCAATCAAGTGATTCTGCTGGTTGTAAATTTGGAATGATAATTGTTGGAGACATGTATATCGTCATTCTTGGGGTTCTCACAATGCCAAAAAAACATGTCTTCATTTTTTCTTTTGGGGTTTAGCATGTGTAATTTGCATAATTAGCCAATTAATTGCCAAAAACGGGAAATGGCAATAACTTTGCTTCTAGGTTACTTATAAAGGTGATCTAAGAGTCTAAGTCCATGTTTGTGAGGTCCAGAAATTCATATGTTACCATTGTGAAGTCATACAACCTTTCATAATTAGCATAATCAGCTTAAATTAGTCAAGCAACTGTGCTTCAGCTGTGAGGGATCACTGCTGATAAAGCTAATCATAGTTATTGAAAACACCTGAATGATGCTGCTTGGACACATCATCAGTGACTAATCAAGGATAATGTGTTTCTGGTCTGCTTTAAACTGTAGTAAAATTGTAGAAATGAACAATTGATCTGAATTACAGAGTGGATAAAGGATTAACACAAATGAAGTCAGTGTCTGGGCCAGACTGAAAAAGGTTCAACTGAAGATGTGGAAGAGTGCAGGAAAAGTTGTGAAACACAAGCTCGTTGACCAGGTGGTGGAATTGAAGGATGACAGGTCATTGTTTGCTCGAATGCTGATTGTTGCTCGATCACGGTCAGAGATCAACCTCAAAGAAGCCATTGGCCAGCACAAGTTCACTGCCAAACCACGTGCTCTCTTCACAGTGACTGGTGAGCTTCGGCCCTGCACAGACAAGAGCAAGCTCATGACCATTCTCGAGGAGCTGCAGAATGAGAAGAGGACTGGTGACGTTGGTGTTGATCAGCAACCACAGAGTGCTGCCACTGACAGTTGTCCCCTGCCATCTAAGAGTGTAACTGTCATAGATGGAATGGCATTGGTACAGGCAATGGGAAAGCCATCATGGATCAAGATATGTTCCCAGTGGGCTGACCACTTCATAGCCATACTGGACTTTACTGAAGGAGGCCACGCGTATGCGACGCCAGGGTGGCAAGCCTCCTACCACTTATCATGTGGAAGACAACACCGATAGGGAAGGTGTCTGAAAAACAGTTCTTGTCAGGTATCTACACCAAAGATGAGCTGACTGTCTATCTTGCTAAGAAAGCCCTCCAACACTTCCAGGGGAAACCCAACGTTTTCATAATCACGTCAAGGCAAGATGTCCACTCAAACTATATCGATGTAAAACATCTCCACAGCTCACAGGACTAGGCTGACACAAGGATAATCCTGCACAGCCTGGATGTTGTCCGAAGAGGGGCAACACAGCTCTACATTGAGTCCCCGGACACTGATGTCTTTGTTCTTGCAATCCGACGGTACAATCAGCTGTGCAAGGATAACTATTTCATCACCGGTGTGGGAAACAAAAAACGTATCATCTCACTGGAGCCAGTAGTGCAGGCACTGGGTGAAAAGAGGACTTCAGCCTTACCAGGGTTCCATGCCTTCACTGGAGCTGACCAGACAGGCCATTTTGCTGGAAAGGTAAAGTTAACCTGTTGGCAAGCCCTAAACCGGTGTCCTGTGGAGGTGGTATCTGCATTTGCTACTCTAGGTACTTCAAAAAAGCTCAGTTCTGACACAGAAAAAAAGATTGAAGCATTTGTTTGCCAGCTGTACGAGCCCGGTACAAATCTTGTGGATGTTGGTGAACTCAGGTGGAGGTTATTCACAAAGAAACAATTAGAAGCAGAGAAGCTGCCACCTACACAAGGAACATTACATCAAGCCATTGCCCGTGCCCATTACCAGGCAATGGTATGGTATCAGGACCACGTACCTAACCCACAGATGCCACCAGCAACTGAATATGGATGGGAGGCTGAGGGAGATCATCTGGTGCCAGTCACAACACGGATCCCCTAGCTCCGGCCACCATTACTCAACTGATCAAATGTGGCTGCAAGAAATCCCATTGCATGTCACATTGTTCTTGTCGATCTCAAAATTTGAACTGCTCTGAGATGTGCATGTGTGGGGCAGATGAAGAGGTGTGTTGTAATGTAAGCAAGGCACAACTGTTGGGGATTGACGATGACGACAACGAAGATGGAGACCCTTCTATTTAAATGTGTTTACAGAACTTTCTGTACATATTAGTATAAACAATCTGATAATTCTGTGACCATTTCTCATATTGTTCTTTATTTTATATGAGGGATATATAAAGAAATATAGCTATTCGGTGTGATTATTACATAATTATTACACAGACAAAAGGTTGCATGATTCATGTATAGGATAATAATAATTCCTGGACTTGTAAACATACATCTTAGAGTCTGTGAGAAGCTTTCAAAGTTGACTAAAACAAAGAAATGCAGCAATTTGCTTATTTTCACCTAGTTTTTTGCGTAATCTATGCTAATTATGCTAATTAGGAAAGGTTGTATGACTTCACAATGGTAACAGATGAGTTTCTGGACCTCACAAACATGGACTTAGACTCTTAGATCACCTTTATAAGTTACCCAGAAGAAAAGTTATTGCCATTTACTGTGTTTGGCAATTCATTGGCTAATTATGCTAATTACACATGCTAAACCCAAAAAGAAAAATTGAAGACATGTTTTTTTGGCATTGTGAGAACCCCAAGAATGAAGATATACATGTCTTCAAAAATTATCATTCCAAAATTACAAAAATTGATAGGCTCCTCTACTATAAGGGGCAATTTAGACCTTCCAAAAGGAACCCAGAGAGTCCCTGGACCCCACTTTGAGGACCACTGGTCTAAATGATCTGTTACTCCTTTTTCTTTTAGTTTTTGTTACCTTGTAGGTGGTTGTACTGTTAACTTTTTCTCTGCCATTTTAAACATAGCTGTAGTAAGCAGCTGCCAAATTGTCCTTACCTTTTAACGTGGGCACGCGCACGCATCGTGCACAATCTGTGCGCGACTCATCTAGTAGACGTGTAGACTCGGTGACAAGCTTTCGAATACAAAAAACCCCATTGAAAAAGACATATCCGTTGCCACGCTGTATCTCTGCTTATCAGCCAGTGTTTACATGAAAAAGCATTGAAAAAAGCCAACTGTGCGCTATGGTAACACGTGGACACGTTCGCGCACAAAACGCACGATATGTGCGGGGATCATAATCCAGGCGTGTAGAGACTGGATCAAAGTTTCCAAACGCAAGAATCCGATTGAAAAACGAGCGTTCCATCGCCCAGTAGCTTCCACTTCTGTTACACAGTAAACCAATGGAGGCGGGACTATGGCCCAGGCTCAGACTGGATACGGAAAGCTGGATCCGGTCCAGACCGGAAATGACCGGATACAGTTAGGGGGGCGGGCCTAAAGAGCCAGAATCAGCGAAAATCTGCGCTAATACTTTTAATCCTTTCATAATGATTAAAGCTAATTAAACTTTGCGGGCTCTACGGGCATGGCAGCGCGGTACAGCGGGAAATCTACGGTCTCTACGGGGATCGCGAGGTATGAGTTAATTAAACTGGTAATAACCATAAAAACAACATGAAAAAGAATCGTGATAAGATTGTGTATCGTGATACAGCTTGGAAAAATATTGAGATATTATATTTTTTCTTATCGCCCAGCCCTACTTTAAATGGGTTGAATAGTTACCCTACGTTGACACATGTTTACTCAGACTACAATGGTGAATATAAGAGTTGCATTTATAAAACACATAAATGTATTGTTGAGACTGAGAGCTCCAAGAAGCCAAAAAATAGCCGATCTACAAGCTCACAACACGTTGCAATTTATTTTGTCACAATCACAGGGGTTAAAGTTGTCAGTCCTGGGGACTGATTTCAGTCTTGATGCCATAGGGGCTGTTTATGAGATCAGTGCAGATCTGCCTAAAAATGTATACATAAGGGGGAGGTGTAGCGATGAATGACAAATTCATCAAAACACTAGTCAAGTGATCTCTAAACTAAAAAGCAGTTATATTTTCAAGATCAGAGTATTTGAATTGGCCAGACTAGCATAGAATACAACTGAACTTCAGAAGATACTTCTATAAGCATGGATTGGCACACACACATTCAGTGAAGGCAGTTCAGAACTTCAGGGAAACACGCACAAATATCGGTGTGTGCTGCGCGCACCATGTTTTAAAGATCACATATTATCTAAAAATATGTTTCAGTCTTGGGATTTATTTATTTATTTTGCTTAACCCCTGCAATCATCATGATATGATATTGTCACATCATCCCATCCCTGATCATAACTAACCCTATAGTTGTGTCAGATTGTCCTCTTGTCAGTGGAACCACTGGTATTCCTGTCTGTATGTTCACAACTGAACATGATGGAAGTCTGTTTATTGTATTTCTATTATTATTTTTAAGTATTACATTGTTTTTATTGTGATATGGATGTCCCTTCACAGGAAGAAGAGGTTGTCTTCCTGTTTGTCAACAACGTAGAAGGAAGTTCCACAACACAACGTGACGTCCTTCTGCACGACGTCTCTCTTCATCCAAACAACAATCACTACGGTATGTTGGCATTGAGATCTTAAATAAAATAAGCAGTCACTGACGCGGACAGCTACGTGTTCAACATCTGTAGTTACTAGGATGATATCTGTAGTTACTAGGATGACATCTGTAGTTACTAGGATGATATCTGTAGTTACTAGGATGATATCTGTAGTTACTAGGATGATATCTGTAGTTACTAGGATGATATCTGTAGTTACTAGGATGACATCTGTAGTTACTAGGATGATATCTGTAGTTACTAGGACGATATCTGTAGTTACTAGGACGATATCTGTAGTTACTAGGACGATAACTAGGATGATATCTGTAGTTAATAGGGCGACAGCTGACGTTGTCTCCACTTGATCGGGTCTGAGTCGTCATAAACTTGAACCCCAGAATGAGTGCAGGACTGAATGCATCAAAACCTCCTCCTTTGGGAAGCACAAACGTACAGGGCACACAATCAGCAGATGGTGTGATGCATTCATGGTGTGATGAAGTCAGCCTAATGCTGTCCGTGTGTATCTCGTGGAAAAGTGGAGATATTTTACTAAACACACGATATCTGTCTAAACACCTGAACGTGTCCTCTGTCTTCTGCTCTGTGGAATGTAGAATAAGAGCACCGTTTACCTATAATGTGCCGTTTTCACTGTTGCAACAATAAAAATATACATGTATAATTGTATATAAGTGTGAACCCATAGTCACATTCATAGCTATGTTGGGTTTTTGGAATACAAATGAAGGTATGGCATTTTCTTTATAGCACAAAGAAGTAAGTGTTACATTGAACGGTAATTCAATGGACAATTTACTTTTTGGGCAAGTGGGCATGACCTTTGGGCAAGTAGAACATGACCTGTATTTGCCCGACGGGCAAGTACCTCTGAGACCTTAGTGTCAACGCCTGAAAGAGACTTCAGTTGGTTGGCTTGTTCCCACTATTAATGTTATTGTGGTGGATATTGTGACGGCCGAGGCGGCCTTCATTATTATTTATTTCTACTATTATTATTATGGTGCCCTGTGCCTCTCCACTGCAGTTGGTGTCAGTCTGTGAAGGAGAGGAGGTGCTGTCCTGGGTGGCTGTCAGAATTATCTGTCATGGCAACAGGGAGTGGGCGGCCATTTCCTCTCCTGGGCAGAGACCAAGAGGGCGATAGCAAGAGGGTGCAAAAGACCCGTACTTCCCGTTTCTGCATGTCGTAGGGGCGACACCTTTTTAGGAGGCGGAAGCAGGTTGGAGTCTATTCATTTACAATGAGAGAGCTAACGTGAACACAGATCAAAATAATAGTTCGGAAGCTATGCTCACTGAACTAAATATTGGACCCGATCATCACAAGCCACATAATATTAACAAAATTGTCATACTAAAGTGGCTTTTTTCATCGACACAACAAAGGAGAAAATCAACTTTGTTATTGCTCTTTAGCTGTCCCAGCAACACATTCTCGCGGGATCTATAGCACCAGTAAACGGGACGTGCGCGAGATTTGCAGTCAGAGCCGGCGCCCACTTAGGAGTCAATTTGTAGGAATTGTGTACCATGTCGCACTCTAGTGGATCCAATGAGGATGAGCTATCTTCATTAATTAAATATCTTTGGCAGAGACTATGAAAGCCATTCTGAAGCAGACAACTTATGAGTTCACACATACCAATTGGCAGCTCCACCTCTGATCCGACTGTTCTGTGTTTTCTTTGTTTCTTTTGGTTATTGATTTGGAAAGGCTGCTTTCTGGTTAAGTTGCCTTTGTCTTCATTTATGATTAGCCTATTTTGTTCCTGTGTTTAGACCATTCCTTTGCTTGTTATTTTGTTCCTTGTTTGCTTATAGCTTTGAGCCAGGCTTCGGCCAGTCAGCCACAGTCTTCGGACGTTTATAGCATCTTACTAGTTAACAATATTTAAGGCACAATAGTATTGAGAAATAGTATTTAATATACATATTTATCTACTCTTTGCTCTTATTGTTAATGAAAAGAAAAGTTTTTGTAACTTCACTACCTGACTATACTGTCTGTAAATAAATCTATTTTTGCAAACTGGTCTGATAGTGAATATGTTCTGACCCATTTAGCCCCAGACAATTTGCGGGTCATTACATATATGAATGTTATTAATGTTATAGTGGTGGATATGAATGTCACACAGTACTATTTAGTTAGAGACTTCAGTTGGAGTGGTGACTGTAGTCAGTGTGTTTGTTGTGTTTACTGTTAATGGAACTGCTGAAATATCCTGCATCTTGGCCAGTGCATAAAATGTGTCTTTTTTTTTTTTTTTACAAATCTCTTTATTCATTTTTTCGGCAGGGATAGTAGAAGGCATCATAATAGGTAATATCACAAATATAAACTGCACTTATTTTACATATTCAACATCAAAAGTCAGTGTATAAAGATTCAATAAAATAAAGAGAACACACAAAACATGAAACAAAAACATACAGTCGCAAAATCCCATTCACACTTTCAACCAAGACAGGACAAAAGACAGAGGGAAACACGAGGATAGGGGGGGGGGGAGTCTCTGCTCAGGTTAATTGTTAAGTTTAATGATGAAATAAAGGTTATATATATTTGAGATTCGCAGATCTACAAGCTCACAATGTGATGCGTTCTGAGCTTCATATAGTGCAATGGCTTAGTGAAATTACCGTTACGGAGCGGATAAAAGCGCAGAACTTTTTTTTAGGCTTCTTTAGGACCTAACGATGGATTTTATAAGGGTAAACATCATGGATTTTTGATGTTTACCCATATAATATCCATATCAAGTTGGGCTCCCATAGACTTTCTATACAGGAGGAAAATACCCAGAAAGAAAATCTGCTTTAAGTAGGATTTGAGGGGTCTAACTAGGGGTTTGTCATGATTCTGAATCCATTGCAAGCATTTGTTTTGCACAAAAATCTTTCCTTGGGCGAGAAATGGCCCCATAAAATGATGGTTTAGTGATGAGTCATCATTTTTCACAGTTATTTGGGTGTTTTTGGGGGCCATTTCTCACCCAAGGAAAGATTTTTGTGCAAAACAAATGCTTGCAATGGATTCAGAATCATGACAAACCCCTAGTTAGACCCCTCACATCCTACTTAAAGCAGATTTCTTTTCTGGGTATTTTCCTCCTGTATAGAAAGTCTATGGGAGCCCAACTTGATATGGATATTATATGGGTAAACATCAAAAATCCATGATGTTTACCCTTATAAAATCCATTGTTAGGTCCTAAAGAAGCCTAAAAAAAAGTTCTGCGCTTTTATCCACTTCGTTTCGGTAATGTCAAAAACCAGCGTTAAGCAACTGAGCTTCATACGTGTACATTTATGTACATGTATTAATGTTGTATCAACATGAACAACAACTACTCTGAAACATTGTGAACTGAAGATGATATGAAGAGAAAACTGCTCCAGTCTGGAGACAGTAACTCCTTGAAGGCTGCAGTTGCTCAATGTAACCAACAGGTGTCATCAGAAATCATTTCATAGACCTTACAGCTGAAGATAAACCATTGTGTTTATTTTTGTGTGTGCGCGTGTGTGTGTGTGTGTGTGTGTGTGTGTGTGTGTGTGTGTGTGTGTGTGTGTGTGTGTGTGTGTGTGTGTGTGTGTGTGTGTGTGTGTGTGTGTGAGTCAAACATCATAGAGCAGTGGTTCTCAAACTCATTTGTCTCCTCTATAAATAATGTTTTCATCCATGACACCCTGAATTACACTGAATTACACTTGACGTTTAACCACTTGAAACCCAGTATCTTTATTGTGGAGTGAACTTTTGCAAAAGCTCACAACGGATCGCCTATATTGAAGAGATTTGGCATAGATTGAAAAGGAGCGAATCAAGTACAGGGCGAGCAATAAGTGGTTAAAATGAAGTGGTATTGATATATTCTAAATATCAAAGTGTTCTGACTCTGAGACACCTCTGGACTTGCATCACAGCATTTTCATTGTGGTCCATTAAAGGAGTAGTTCACCCCAAAACATGTCACGCCCCACAAAGCTTTGAATGTATTTATTTTTGTCTCATTCTTGTGCCAATCATTTGATGACCAGTGGAGTCTACTGACTGATGATCCGCTCATCAATGATTGGCTTAATTAGGACTGAGACAAAAACAAAAGAATCCATGGCTTCATGATGTGTAATTGATTTGGGTGAACTACTCCTTTAAAACTAAATGATATCATGTCCATTTGACCCATTTATCCATGAGGAGAAATCTGAGGTGAATTATAGTGTTTGTTGCACTGTGGTTGGTCCAGTTATTTGACTGTTTAATATAATTTAAATGGTTTAGTTTTGTAAATGTACCACAGACATGTCCGTAAACGTAAAATGACATCCTGCAATGGAGTCTTTTTTTTATCAACACAGTAGAGGTTGAGTATCCTATTGTTAAAAGAATAAGGTGTTCTCTGTACTAACTTCACTTTCACACTTGTTTTCCTTTCCGCCTCAGTGAAAACAATGCATGTTGCCATCTCAACCACACACACACACACACACACACACACACACACACACACACACACACACACACACACACACACACACACACACACACACACACACACACACACACACACACACACTCTCTCTCTCTCTCTCTCTCTCTCTCAGTGTGTGTACATTTGTGATGGTTGTGTTTTCATAAGTGTAGAGGTGGTATGTGTTTGTGGTTTTTCTGTGTATGTGTGCTTCAAGCGTCACGTGTTATTTAGACATGACAGAGTTTAGTGGTTTTACTCAGAAGGATGGGAGGTTTTTTATCTCACTTTATAACCTGTGTGTGTGTGTGTGTGTGTGTGTGTGTGTGATATCTAAAGTAAAAATGGAAATAAGCGTATTAACAATATAATCCGTCGCTCCGATTTGAAGGCATGGTCGGGTAGGAGAAAGGACAGGATTGATTATGAGATTATAAGATTATGAAAAAAAGAAAACCTGTGAACTACTATTTTTGGGAGAGAATAACCTTCTAGGGCAGGGATGGGCAACTTTGATGATGACGAGGGCCACTTTATTTCCACCTTCACTCCAGAGGGCCACATTGCATATTGCTACGTCCTGCTTTGTCATTCTAGTATCTCATACAAAAGAAGCAAAAAATAGCCGATCTACAAGCTCAAAACGCATCGCGCTGCGATGCGTTTTGAGCTTGTAGATCGGCTATTTTTTGCTTCTTTTTAATTGGAATCCTGAATAATTTTGTTGTCAATTTGAATTGGAATCCTGAAATGTAACATTTTGATTTAATTTCAAACACATTTAATTATATACTCATGTTAACTTTATAAACTTAAATACAAATACATTGGACATAAAATACATTTTAATACTACTATACTAGTCATTAAGCTACTAAAAGCAGGTCATGTTTGGAATTATAACAGCTAAAATCAATAATATATCAGTATTCCAGTATTAGCCTGTGGGCCGCAATAAGTGAAGGTGGGGGCCGCATGTGGCCCCCGGGCCGCCAGTTGCCCATGTATGTTCTAGGGTGAAATGTACCTTTACAGAGAGGACTTGGAAACTCTGACCCCAAAGCTTAGCATGCAGAACCTGTGAGGCAAACAGAGACCATGCAAAGTGTCAGTGTGACCATATTGTTTTTTTTTTTTTTTGACTGACTGTGTGAGCAATATCGAAACTAGAGGTAAGCACAGGATGTGGATGTGTGCGTGTGCGTGTGTGTGTGTGTGGGTGGGTGGTATAGTGCGACTGGTTTCTCATAAATGCTCTAGTTTCACCTTTTTAAGCCTTAGGACAAATGATTCTAAAATTCTAAAATAATAATCATTCATAATTGTGTGTGGGAGGATAACTGACACATTCCGGTCAAAAGACTCTATAGTAGCTAGTTAGGCTCTATGGTAGCTAGTTAAACTCTATAGCCCCTTTTCCACAGGCCCAACACCACACCACTCCACACCACACCGCCCACTTGTGCCAGGTTTTCCACTACAAGGACCTGGGTAGAGTGGTGTGAAAGTGGTACTAAACGTGGTACTAAAAAGTATCCAATCTAGAGTAGGTCTGAGCTAGGCCAAACAGGGTCAAACACTTCATAATGACTGATCACTCACTGACTTTTCATTTAGACCACCAGGATATAGTTGTAATACATGATAATAGATTATATTGTGTTATAACCACTATTATAATCTATTATAGTGTATTATAATTATCATAGTAATACTTTATAATGTATTATAATCACAGTTATAATCCATTATAGTGTATTATAATTTAAGATAGTTGCGACCATAGGTCGCACTTACTATCAAAACCTGCACAAACTGTGAGTGAGTCCGTCAGTCAGTCTGTCTGTCACACCTCACACGTCACACTTTTTCCCTGCTTATATCTCCGCAACCGTTGCCCCGATCCATGCCAAATTTTACACACACGTTCCTTGGCTGCCAAACTACAACCTCCAAGGACCCCCAGAGCTCCAGGGACCCCCAGGTCCCTGGGGGACCCCCAGATGTAAAAAATGACCAAATGCGCAAACATGACCAAATGACCACCCCAACGGGGCTGCTCACGGGGAATTCCCGGGGACCACTGACTCCTGGTGCTCCAGAACGGATGCAAAAGTGGTGGCGCCCCCAGTGGAGGACCCCCTACACTGCAGCTCACATAAAATGCCGTAACTCCGGCTAGGAGCGACCGGGACAGCCGGCGCCGGTACCTATTCGTCCGCCTTGCCGGTCAGTTAGGTAAGAACTGTTGGGTACAGGTTAGGGTTTTAGTTTCTGAGTATGATTTCATGTAAAAGAGCCACCCTGAGGTAATTTATCCATGTTTGAAACTTTGAACTTAATGTTAATTATCAATAAGCACAATTATGAATGCCTAAGGGTCTCTCTCCCCCCCACTCTCTCTCTCCCTCACTCAAAAGACTTGTATGACAGGCGTGTGTGCTCGTTTCCTCCTGGCTCTGTGTGTAAGGGTGGGGAGGCTGATAGTGCCGACTCAGCACCGTTGAGTTATGTACTGATATACACTGAATCATGCTTAGGCTTAGGGCTGTGGACAGTTCAGAAAGCTGCCTAATCATCACATCATGGTATTGAATGGTATTTGACATTAAAGTACACTTGTGCTATGGATAGAATGGCAGTTCTATACTTTTATTGACCTTTATAAAATAAGAAAGGAAAAAAATATATATATACAGTACAATACAACAGAAACAATGCTGTATACAGAAATACATACATGGACATGGTGTAAAATAGCCAATCTACAATGCGTCATGTTGTGAGTTTGTAGATCTACTTATTTCAAAAGCTTTTTTATACATTGATAACTTCAAATGGGACTTTCTGCACAATGAGTACTTTTACTTTTGCGTGCGTGCGTGCGTGCGTGCGTGCGTGCGTGCGTGCGTGCGTGCGTGCGTGCGTGCGTGCGTGCGTGCGCGCGTGCGTGCGTGCGTGCGTGTATACAGTACATGCATGTATGCACACACTGCAAGGCACACAGAACCAAACATGTATGCACACACTGCAAGGCACACAGAACCAAACATGTATGCACACACTGCAAGGCACACAGAACCAAACATGTATGCACACACTGCAAGGCACACAGAACCAAACATGTATGCACACACTGCAAGGCACACAGAACCAAACAACACAAGGTCATGTGAATCAACAGGTCAGTTGATCAGCTTCCCTCCTTGAGGCTCAGGGCAGAAACGCATCTTATGAAACTGTTTACAATATTTGCACAAAATATTTGCATACATACAGTATATATACTGTACATATTACACCATCATATATACAGTGATTACAACATACAATAATGTCCATCATTGTCTTATCTACAGTATGTTCTTCTATCAGTGCTACTTACAAAATACAAGTGACAAAAACAACCAATGGGCTGTTAGTCTGATCAGGTTAACACAGGTTAGCATTCACCAGCGTCTGCAGGTTATCATTTCACCAGGTTAGCATTCACCAGGTTAGCATTCACCAGCGGCAGTTTTACTGAGGTTAGGGTTAAGGTTAGTTTTAGGAGGTCAGAACACCGGCCCGTCAGCATAATGACGAGGACCCCAATGGGGCTCCTCCGTCCGTCCGTCCGTCCGTCCGTCCGTCCGTCCGTCTGTCTGTGAGCAGCCAGTATGGGAACCTACAGTATCTGCAAAATGCCCTGTAGCGACCAGATATCAGCCCTCTGTGCTGCTTTGTTTTGTTCTGCTTTCTAATGGCTTAGGGTACTGTCAACTGTAGACCCCAAATTTGGTAATTAAAAAGCTATTATTTTGAAAATAAAGCTAAACTAAAAACACAAACCAAACAGGTATAATATATGACACAGTAAATAATAAATATCTCTCTGCACTGTACACGCCAGCTAACTCAACCCTCCTGTTCAGTGTAAAAAAAAAAAATCTCCAACTAAATTCAACAGATGTCACCCTATACTTGAATAAATACACAGAGCAGAAATGAATCAGCAACTTTGTGGGGAGTGGGAAAGTTACATTCCTGATGAATCACCCGCAACGCCATTTGGGCAAGTCGTCTTGATCCAAAATAAATAAAATTAAAAACATATTTTGATAGTTGCTATTAGACCCAAGATAGCATTGGCAAAGTGCCCCCCCCCCCCTCATGGAGGTGCTATGGGGCTGTTAAGTATGACATCATTTTGTAGGCAGAGGAGAATTTCTGCCCCCAGTTTCCGTGAATCTTTTTACTATTTTTTACTATTTACACATTTTTCTTCTCTTTGTTGTTGAAAGGAAAGTGTTAGAATTATACTTTAGTCGTTATTTTTTAGTCGTTGTTTTTTTAAATAGCGAGGGACAGAAAATGGTCTGGGGGCAGATTCTCCTCTGCCTACAAAATGATGTCACGGCTTAAAAGCCCCATAGCACTGCCCCAGGTAGGCAACCTGGCCTTGCAGTGATCTGTGCTCTGTGGAGGATTTTTGCACGTAGACTTTCATGTTCTCATTCTCATTATGGTGTCTCTGTCTCTATTGGTGGACAATATGTTCTACCATCATTAATTCGGCTGTTTAGAGCTGCCAAGATTTTGCGACTCCCCGAACCGAAACGAAAAATACATTTGGCTCTAAAAGTGGAGTATCGGTCCTTAGGCTGAGACATAAAGCAGGCTTCCATATCACCACCATGAGACCACCATCTAAACAGAATGTGGGGAGGAGAGACTTCTTTGACTACTGGCCCAAAACTACAGACTGGCACTAATCTTTTGACACTGATCACTCTTCATTCCTCACATTTGAATAAACTGGATCGGCTGCATGTTGAGGTCTGGAAGGTCCTGGAGCTGAAATATGAGTTGAACGTTAATTAGAAACATTTTGATGAATAATATTATGATCAGCCAGGTGTTTACATCTGTCAGCAGTTACATTCTCATCCATCTTATAAATCACAGATATCTGCACACTTATTCAACCCTTAATTATTAATAACTCTGGACAACATTTAAATATGATATACCTACCATTTACATTGTCATGAGATTGAGGGAGTTCTTCATAGTCGCTTGTGTTGCCTAAAGGTCAATAAAAACATATATATATATATATATATATATATATATATATATATATTTTTTTTTAACATGCTTTCAATTGTGTTAATTATTCTGTTAATAAGTAGGAAACAAATTGAACTGATGTACTTAATAAATATTAATCTAGGTTCAAATTAGATCCAGTTGATCTTGACAGAAGTCCAACATGATTGGTTGAAAGACTGACCATGCTGTAGTGACAGGTACACATCATCACCAGGATCCCCACTTTGATTGGTTCCCCCAGACTGTACAGCTCTGTAAAATAAATAATGATTGGTTCCCCTGAATGAACAGCTCTGTAACATAAACAATGATTGGTTCCCCCAGACTGAGCAGCTCTGTAACATAAACAATGATTGGTTCCTTCAGACTGAACAGCTCTGTAAAATAAATAATGATTGGTTCCCCTGAATGAACAGCTCTGTAACATAAATAGTGTTAAGCAGATGTAATCTATTCTACTGCTGTCGTGTTGATAAATAGAGAACATTGCTTTACTTACCTGACACAACATAGACCTGTGTATAAAAGAGGAAAATAAAGTTAGTTACATCTTGAATCCTTCATGTTGCAGGTACCATTTTATTCAGTGTATCTTTTATGGAGAGATTTACCTTTACAGGTTGTGAATCGACACAGCAGGAGCAGAAGGATGGTCAGTAGAACCACAACAACCAGTCCTACAGTCACAATCACTACAGTCTGTTCCATCACTGTGACTACAGGTGGAGAAGTTGGTTTCACCAAAGGGGGGAAATCTAGAAAAGAGAGGTTGTGAATTATGTGATTTAATTATGTACAGAGTTGGGTGTAACGCGTTACTGTAATAATACTACTTTTTACGGTAACGAGTAGTGTAACGGCACTACTCCTCCGAAATAGTAATAACACTACAAATACTGCCTGGACGCGTTACTCGCTACTCGCTACTTTCGTGCCTGCAGTTCCTGCTTCTGCCTTCAGCAGGAACCGATTGTAAACATCACCACTTGTCTTTTAGAACATTGGAACTGTCATTTCACTAAAATAACTAACCAGAGAAAAGGTAATCAAACACAAGCGAGTCAGTGCAGCAGCAGGTCACGGTGACTTGCCTGCAATCAACAGTAGCAGGCACCCAACATTTGATAACAGTCACACTTATAGATAAATAAAAAGATTAAATACAACAAAACCCCCAACTAAGGAGATTTATAATATCAAGCTAAGAAATGAATTACTTTTAGGAAGAGAGAGAGAGAAAGAGAGAGAGAGAGAGAAAAGAGAAAAAAAGAGTCGCACTCTGTGGCAGGCAGCCCATACGGTGCGCAAACCCGACAGTTGCTTTAACAACCTAGATTAATATCTCCTACATGTGACACAATAACCCAAAACCCCGAAATAAGCAAGCCAAAGGAATGAATTAGCCTACTATAAATCCATGTAGGCTGAGAGAGAGAGAGAGAGAGAGAGAGAGAGAGAGAGAGAGAGAGAGAGAGAGAAGCCAACTCTGACAAGTGAACTCACTCGGACATGACGTCCTTATGATGACGGAATAAATATAATCCTTAATCCTTATGCAAAAAACATCGGTGATATCTTGCTTTTTTAAGCATGAAGTTTCAGCAGCTATATATAGCCTAATAGTTTGATACTGTTTGAGCTATTTGAGCTGTAGGCCTACACAGTGAATCAATCGCCTCGTTGATCATTCTCCCCTGCTATGCTGTGCTGCGCTGCGCTCTGCGGGGGGGAAATCTCCGCCAGGTTAGGTTGTCCACCCTGGCCTGTAAAATTCATAGGAGCCAAATGGAATGAAATCTGCTTAAACTTACTGACATACGGATACAGAACCATATATAGGCTATATAATGTCAGGTGGAAACCTTGTATGTCTGTAAATAAATGAATAAACTCATGAATGTATGGCAGCTGTTTTTTTTGCTGCACAATGGGAGTCCTAAATTACAACAAGGCACCAGAGGCTCCGAAATAATTACATTATAATTTGTATTTATTGTTTTTGTTATTATTATTATTATTATTATTATTATTATTACCCTTAAAACTCATTCAAATGACCACCAGTGAGCCCTGGGACTCACTTCATTGAACAATATAATGTATTGTATTCGATATTATTATATCTAATAAATATTAATATGTCTAATATATGTTGGCAATGGATCTCAGACTTTTTTTATGGAGTAACGCAAAAGTAGTGTAACGAGTAGTGTAACTAGTTACTTTCTCCAGGGAGTAATGAAGTAGTGTAAGGCACTACTTTTTTCAAAGGTAATATGTAATATGTAGTGCACTACTTCTTTGAGTAACGGACCCCAACTCTGATTATGTAATACCTCAAACATATCGATCATAATCTTATCTTATTGATTATAATTGTATAATGCAAGCTTATGTGATTTGATTATTCTATAGCTATACATACTGTATTTGACATTCTTTTTGCCCCCCCCCCCAAAAAAAAACAAACAAAACAAAAACAAAACAAAAACAAAAACAAAACATAAATACATAAATAAATACATATACGAAACAGAACAAAAAGAAACATCAACCCTGCCCCAGAAGCACAGCCCTACTTCCCTATGAGAAGAAGAATCTATATACTGTATACTGTATGAATATATGAACTGCCTTTACTTCGGTCGATTATTTCTCCCTTTTAATATTACCAATTGGTATTGTATTTTATATAATTTTTAGCTAATATACAGTATATATATATATATATATATATATATATATATATACACACGCACGCACGCACGCGCGCACACACACACACACACACACACACACACACACACACACACACACACACGTGTATCATCATAAACTGCTCACAAAAGGTTCGGAAACTTAACTTCGATTGAAAGCACCTGTGACTGGCAGGTCGCTCAAAACCAGAGAGATAGAAGCATATTGGGTGATTTTGGCAAATAGTTGTAGGGCACCATGCACACACATAGCTGTGTTTCTCATTCCACAATTGGACGATCATAGCTCCTTGTACAGGTGATTTTAATCAAAGTGGGCAGTTTATGATGATAAATATATCAGGGTAATACATTTGCAATTATTTTTGTCTATGCTTTTTCCCCCTTTTTTGTGTTCTATTCCAATAACGAACAAACGCGAATCTTAGACTGCATGCAATCAATAGCTAAAATATGTTGGCCCAACACAGTAAAGTTTAATTAAAAGTTTAATTTTAATAGACATTTTGGTCAAAATTCCATTTTTGCCATGGACATACAAAATGAGTGTACAATAATATAACTAAAAACACATAAAGAGATAGCCCTGAATGACCATAATAGAACTGTAACTCTGAGTGTGTTCAAATGGAGTGTTCCATTTGTACACACTCAGAGTAAAGGGGGTCCTTGCAAACTAATCAAACAAGTACTAGTTGAACTCCTAATGTGTCATACATAGTGTCATAGTAAATCAGTGCCATACATATTGTGAAGAAAACCTAATTACTGACATTCAGTAATTGGGTGATTTGGGTCTTATGATGAAAACAAGAACATTATAATGCTGTGTAAGAAAGAAAATCTAGAGTTTTCCACAGACAAAACCAAGTCTTGTCATGAAATACATTTATCTGTGGCAAGACTTTTCATGTAGTTGGTCAACTGCCCTAGAACCCCTATAGAAGAAAATTGCTTCATAGCTTGTATTGACTGGTCAGCTACTGTATAAACCTTAGGGCTGATATGATGTCATATACAGTATATATTCTTCTTCTCAGTGTCAGCACAGCCTCTTGGTCCTCATATAAAGTGTTAGCCCTGAAACATGACTGTCGCTGATAACATGGCGTACGATCATCCTGGATGAGGATTTAACTGCGTTGGTGGAGGCGAATTCAATAGGTTATACAAACTACACAAACATTCTGATTTCACAAAAAAAGTGCTTCATAAAGTCTCACACCTATCTAAATACTGGCTGGCATTGTATAATTACCCGGTACCTCCATGTTCTTTTTATCAGATATTTTTTCTGTTTTCCGGACCCAGTTTTGCAAGGCCTCTCAGGCATGTCAGTGTTCAATAGATGGGGTTGTTGCACATGGGGAACACCAGGAAATACATGGGATACATCTTATTAAAGAACACAGAGGTAATTATAGAATGCCGGCCAGTATTTAGACAGATTTGAGACTTTATAAAGCACTTTGTTTGTGAAATCTGAATGTTTGTGTAGTTTGTATAGGCTGCCGAATTCACCTCCACCAACAAAGGTAAATCGTCATCCATGATGGTCATGTTATCAGACAGCGACCGTCATGTTTCAGGGCTAATAAAGTGTGTGTTCTCACCTCTCACATGCATCCAGATCTGTGGAGACTGTCCAAGGCCAGAGATGGAACACTTGTAGAATCCTTCATCAGACTTGTTGACATGGAGGATGGTCATCTGTCCTGTAGACTCAGCCCTGAAGAGGGAGCCGTTTCTATAGAAGTCAGCTGGGAGGTCAGAGGATGGTTGATCAGTTGTCTTGTCTTTGTACAGGCAGCGCAGTTTGACATCACTTCCCTCTGGCACAGGATGTACAGGACTCTGTAGGATCACACCTCCATCTAGAAGCAACAACAGTGACTTATGAATATCTATAGAAGCAACATAGTATTACATTCAGCTGTCATTCAGTGGAACAACAATCATAATAAGCCTGTAGCCTATGTGTCATTCCAAACTCCCCCTGGTTTCCCTCCCCTGAACACAGGCCAATAGTGTTCGTATAGATACTCGACAAAGCATCTATACGGATTCTAACCCACAAACTCTGTGGTGTTGAGCACCAATGGGCAGGAACTTTATTTTAATGAGCTGTTGTATTTGTCAAGAGAAATACAGCTTTTAACACTTAAAACAAAACAATAAAACTGTTACATAACAGTAATACCCAAAGACCTGTATCAATAAGGAAATAGGATGGTGACACTAGGATGGGAATGTGTTTACTACAGTACATTAAATACTACATGTATTGTATATTCTCATTGCCTTTGTGAATAAATAATTAATACATGTATTATTTGCTAGTAGTAGGTGTAATGGTATAATATTTATACCATTTGTGGCCACTGGAGGGAAAAGTGGCGCTGTTTTAATTAATGAATAAATTAATCTGATGGATTAAATTAATGATTAAATTAATGATTAAATTAATGATTAAATTAAATTAATTAAATTAATTTATGCATAACTATATTTTTGTGGTTTATAGTTTAAAGTACTGTAGTATATATCATTATGGTTGATGTCATGTCTAATTTGTCTGTATGGGAATTTAGAGCTTGGTGATGAGAAAGAGAGAGAGAAGAGAGAGAGAGAGAGAGTGTGTGTGTGTGACTAAATATCTGAAAATACAAATTGACACAAATCCCAAATACAATGAAAACGGAATATCTGAAAAAGTTGTGTGGGTCCGGTCCCTACTTCCTCTCTCTCACATCCTTGGCCTGAAAATGCAGCAGACCCCTGACATGTTACAGAATTGGCCTGACTGTCTGAATAACACAATATAGTCAGGTCCCTTATGCTTTGATTTATACTTTTGTTGGATTTTTGAGAAGATTTGCAAATTTACAATTTTTGGAAAGGTTATTGTCTAAGGAATCAGAGAATCAATGTTACCATTTGCCCAGATGTGTTTATGGTGGCCATATTGAATGTACAAAATGGCCACCATAAAACTACGTTTTGTAATATCTCTGCCTTTAAATAAGCTGGAACATTGATTTTAACTGCTAAACCTACATTTTAGGGGTCAGGGAATCCAATGGTGGTAGTTATAAAGCTCAAATAATTATAACATTAACCCTTAGATGCATGACTGGGTCCAAAACAGCCTGGTTTCTAGTTAAGTAAGTAAGTAACGTTCTTGCAAATTTCGGCACGTAATAACTGCCGCACGATTTACGCCACCGCCGCAATATATACATCAAAACGTGCGGCTCGGCTGGGAATGGTGTGCTATTACTTTTCTTTCCGATCCGCGTTACGATTGCGACGTAATTCGCAAAAAACTACGCCCAAAAACCCCATTGACTTAGAATGGGGGAAATTTCAGCACGTAATAACTGCCGCACGATTTACGCCACCCCCGCAATATATACATCAAAATGTGCGGCTCGGCCGGGAATGGTGTGCTATTACTTTTCTTTCCGATCCGCGTTACCATGGCAACGTAATTCATAAAAACCTATGCGCAAAAACCCCCATTGACTTTGAATGGGGGACCATACTTTTGCCTAGCAACATGATTTAAACTTTAAAATGCACACACAACTTTGGTCTTTTTCCGGCCAATAGGGATGAGCTGTAATTGATTAAGCCCCGCCCCCTCTGTATTCCTATTGGCTGAGTTTTAAACAGCCACTACTCCAGTTCACAGCATGGTACCGTCTTGAAACTTGGTGTCTGGACTTAAACGGCCAATAGGGACTTATTACCAAAGCCCCGCCCCCTCTTAAGCCCCGCCCCTATCTTCCTATTGGCTTAGCTTTAAACAGCTTTATCTCCAGTTTGCAGCATGGTACCGTCTCGAAACTCGTTGTGTGTACTTACATGGCAAATAGGAACTATCTGTAAATGCTTAAGCCCCGCCCCCTCTGCCTTCCTATTGGCTGGGCTTTAAACAGCCATGTCTCCACTTCCCAACACGTTACTGGTCACAAACTCGGTGGGTGGTCCCACAGTCCCAACGGCTAACCGCTAATGCTAATGCTAACAAATGCTAATGCTAACACATGCTAACGCTAACACATGCTAATGCTAACAAATGCTAATGCGAAAAATGCTAATGCTAATGCTAACAAATGCTAATGCTAATGCTAACACATGCTAATGCTAACACATGCTAATGCTAACACATGCTAATGCTAACAGATGCTAATGCTAACACATGCTAATGTTAATGCTAACATATGCTAATGCTAATGCTAACAAATGCTAATGCTAACAAATGCTAATGCTAACACATGCTAATGTTAACAAATGCTAATGCTAACACATGCTAATGCTAACAAATGCTAATGCTAATGCTAACAAATGCTAATGCTAACAAATGCTAATGCTAACAAATATGCTAATGCTAACACATGCTAATGCTATGCTAACATATGCAAATGCTAACACATGCTAATGCAAAAAATGCTAATGCTAATGCTAACAAATGCTAATGTTAACAAATGCTAATGTTAACAAATGCCTAATGTTTAAAGGAAAAAAATCAATGATAATGCTAATGCTAAAAAAATGTTAATGTTAAAGCTAATGATAAAAATGCTGATGTAAAAGATTCTAAAAATGATTTTAATGTTAATGCAAAATGCTAATGCTAACACCAACTGCTATACAAGGTTGCACACACTTAGCGAGCTGCAGGCACACTTAAAATTTCTTAGAAATTTTCTTTTCTAGTTTACGAATTACTTTGCCATGGTAACGCGGATCAGAAAGAAAAGTAATAGCACACCGTTCCCGGCCGAGCCGCACATTTTGATGTATATATTGCGGGGGTGGCGTAAATCGTGCGGCAGTTATTACGTGCCAAAATTTCCCCCATTCTAAGTCAATGGGGTTTTTGGGCGTCGTTTTTTGCGAATTACGTCGCAATCGTAACGCGGATCGGAAAGAAAAGTAATAGCACACCATTCCCGGCCGAGCCGCACGTTTTGATGTATATATTGCGGCGGTGGCGTAAATCGTGCGGCAGTTATTATGTGCCGAAATTTGCAAGAACATTACTTACTTACTTACTGACTGACTTAAGTATGGCGGATTACAATAAGTGTTTTGCCATTGCATTGCATGGCAGGCACACTTAATAAAATAAAACATTTAAGAACCACTAGTATTAGTCAAACTCCTAATATGCCATACATAGGGTGCGAAACTGTGAGCTTTTTCACTCTGAACTCTGAAGGTAAACTTTCTGAAAAGCAGCAGTTGCTAACGTAACGTTGATATTGAAAGGAGATGTAATTTATAACATTGGCCTACCTGCTGTTAGTCTACACGTTGATTCGTGTGTAACTATCGAGCCCAAACGACCAATTAAAGGGATATTCCACTCTCAACAGGGAGCAGTGGAAGTGCCTCTCTCCACATACACACCCATTGTAACTTCAAACTACATTTTAACCATGATAGATTCATTAAAAACACCCATTATTTTTTCTGGTGACTCATACTACCTTCCTAATACGTGAGCAGGCCGTGTTTTTTCGATAACTTTTTTCATTTATTTTTAATAATTATTTGGGAAAATGGAAAAAATTAAATACAAAAAAATTAATTATTAAACATAAATGAAAAAAGTTATCAGAAAAACACGGCCTGCTCACATATTAGGAGGGTAGTATGATTCACCAGAAACAATAATGGGTGTTTTTAATGAATCTATCATGGTTAAAATGAAGTTTGAAGTTACAATGGGTGTGTGTGGGGAGAGGCCCTGGGCCTGGAGGGCCTGGTAACATTTACATCAAATCTCTAAATATTCAATCAAGCTAATTAAAAACTGTTCAGTGTATTCATAAAAGCCTGATTAGATGATAAAATTACCAAAAGTTTTGTTGAAAGTGAAATATCCCTTTAAGCTTCAAATGCTGCATTTTGTGGTAATTTCCTCCATTGTTCACAACTGAGAAGCGTTCGAGACATGGCCATGGAAACCAACCAATCAAAACACCGCACTGACACACCACACTGCCAAACCCCATCTTCTGAGTAGAGTCGGTCAGTGCGTGCACTCAACACACCGGTGCGCCGCGCACTGGATTTCCGAACGACAACGCACCAAGTGCACCGAATAAACGAACGACATTTCCGAACGCACCCAGTGTCATAGTAAATCAGTGTCATACTTATTCTCAAGCAAACCTGGTAAGCAAGCAATCAGTAATTGGGTCTTATGATGAAATAAGAACATTGTAATGCTGTGTAAAAAAGAGAATCTAGAATTCGCTACGGACAAAACCAAGTCTTGCCATGGACACATTTGTAGACTAGGCTGTATTTCTGAAAATGTGCTTATTTAACCTGTTAACAATCCTGTATAATTTGCAAAAAACGCCTATACACAGCGTACCCAAAGTAAATTGATTGTTGTTTTTAAACCATTTGGAGTATTGCATTGGGCATGGTCTCATTTTGAAGGAAACATTTTGAAGTTTTATCCAGAAATAAATAATCACTCTGTGTGCAACTGACATTGAGTAATGCAAGTTTTAACTTACTGGAATAGCAGGTTTTTAATCCTCGCCTAAATATTTTCAGTAAATAGATGCCTGCATAACACTGTTATTATCATATAGGAGCTGAAAAACACAATGTGGCCACATTTTGAAGCCTTACCTAGCCCAATTTCAAAGGACATGATAAAACTGATATGAATATTTTACACATGTTTTACTAAGTGTATGTTTATGCATTTTAATTTGGAGACATTTGCATATATCATATAAAAAGGTAAAAAAAAAGGGCTAATAGACTGGATTTTTTTTATTTTTTATTTTTTTATTATTATTATTATTTAATTTATTTATTTTAATGACAGCCCTAACACTCTTGGTCTGACATTCGGCGCCGCTGCTGCGCATTTACGCACGTCCAGTAGAGCTGTTACGCAGGGTTTTTTGGGTATTGTAGTTCACTTCAGCCAAAATAAAGCAGACACATTTTGTGGAGAATTTTATTGGCTATAAGAAGTGCCAGTCATCAGAACAACCTGCTGCCATTGGCTGAATGTATGAGAACATACTATTGGTTGCTATTGGGGGACTGGGAGGCGACTGGGACAGGACTAGAAGCTCCAATTGGGTGAAATGAAGTGTCAATCATTGTGTGGAGCTTGGAGGCTATTTTAATAGTATTCAGTTGTAATACTGAAAACCTGAACTGGAGTTAGAAGCAAAAAAACGTGAAAGATTGTCATACTCTGACATCACGCTTGTATCCGTGACTATAGTTGTACAGTGGTTTCTTGACAGAAAATGTGGTTTGGACTTTTTACAATCAATGGATTTTATCATGTTAACCCTTCCGCTACACAAGAACATCATTGTTGTGGATATATATGATGTTGTTGGAGTGCAATCCAACTTTAAACGTGAGTAGCAGCAGCTTTATGAATATTTGTTTGTTTGTTTATGTCGGACTTCTGCGTTGTTTGCGAATCACAAGAATCTTAGCTTTAAAATGGTATACAGCTTGGCAATGCAAGTAACACAGAGGCTTGTCTAAACGTGATTGTTTGTCAAAATACGGCCGGCGGGCCCGCCGGCGGGCCCACACCTGTTAAGAGGTTAAAGTGCTGAAGGCAAATCGTGTTAATTTAGGGCATACATGTGTTCTAGGGGTATTAAGGTGTGCTGAATCCAAATCTGCTGTATGCCCAGCTCAAAAATGGACGCTAAGCCCTCAAAATGGACAATTTAAAGATGGCGGCCACCACTATGCTACAAAGCTCTTTTTGACTAAACAATGTAGAAACCTGATTGTTTTTTTATTATTATTTAATTTGTTTAACTTTTCATATATGGGGAATACAATTAAATATTTTGATTTGAAATGAAGTGTGAGGAAACTGCTTAAAATTCACACATATTGTGAAATTTGTGAGTTATTAGTGAATATCTTTCCAACTTTCCAACTTTATCCGATAACCAATATGTAACCAACACCATAATACTTCTGCTTAAAAAAACATATTGCAAGCCTGTGGTATAAACTGATTGCGTAACTCAAATATCAGCCACAAACACCCACCTGTATGCATTCAAACGCATGCTGCCATTCTTCTTCAGATATGATCATGTTAACTATGCCAGATGGGGTACTGTATACCTGGCTGAGATGTCAGTTCTTCCACCAGAGGTTCTCCTTGAGTTCCAGAAAGGCAACTTTGTGGTAAAACGCACTGATCGTAACTTCAATCAGGTATCAGCAGACCAAAGTACAGAATGGCTAAATGCTACAGGAAAGAAGAGTGGAGGCTTAGTAGGTATTACCAGAATAGCGTATGCACTGAGTATAATCTGAGGACAGATATAGTTTCTCAGACAAAAGCATTGCTTGGAATGACATCAGGCAATGAAGATGATGAGTGCACACACAATGAGTGCACAAAAAGCAGAATGGAGAAAGACGACTCTGATGAAGGCAGAATAGTTGTGTCATTGAAACAGCATGGTGTTTCAGGATGATGGTGACACATTGAAGGATATTCTCAACAAAGATGTAATCACATCTAAAATTCAGGGATCTCTCCTTAATGCAGAAGAGGACATGCACAAATGAAAGTCTTTGTCGACAAACGTCTGTGTGAGCCTCCAGATAGTGACGATCACCTGGCTATGAAATCACCTATTCGAAAGAACAAGGCCAAGATATTTTCCTCTTTATATGAAGTTGTGCAACTTTCCAAGGGGAAGCAAAACACTATGAAAGTGGAGAGGATGGAACATTTTACCTTGAAAACATTCTTACGCATGAACTCACTATCTTTGGCCACAACTAATGGTAGTCTACATTCCACAAACAAATCTGTGTTAATAAACATACTGACAGAACAAGTCCAAACCCCTGCAAAGTTACACTTGAGGATTCCAGCTGCCTGCTCATTGATGGCCAAGCACTCGTGATGGCTCTAGGAAAGCCACCTGGCATTAGAACATTTGGTGAATATGCCAACATGTTTGCTGGAGCTGTGTTTAAAATGGGAGTTTAAAAACTGCCAGAGGATTGATGTAGTCTTTGATAGATATCAAGAGGAAACAATCAAAGCAGGGACAAGGATTAAACGCAAACAGTGCCACCGACCAATATGTTGTAAAATAGAGAATGAGTCAGTTCCTCTTCCACCAGACTGGTCTAGCGTCATGGCACTTGGGGAAGCAGACCTTGCTCTATTACTTTCAAACCATCTGCTTAAACACAGCCTGAATAATCAAACGGTCATTGTTGTATCAGTGGGGTTTGCTGAAGTGACCACTGTCAAAGTGTCAAGTCATCTGATCCAGATCTTGATGTCTCTTCTCTAAGTGCTGACCATGAGGAAGCGGACACACGACTCATTTTGCATTGCTTCCATGCTCAAATGGAAACACTAGTTGTGTCAGCGCGTGATACAGATGTACTTCTTTCTACTTCTGGCACACTATGACCGAATGCAATGTAAGCTTCTCTACATGAAAGCTGGGACGTCAAAGGCTCCAAAGCATCTTCCTGTACATGACATTCGGATGTTGCTCTCTGCTGATAAAGTTGACACACTACTTGCCTTCCATGCTATCACTGGCTGTGACAGCGCATCTCAGTTCAGTGGCCACGGTAAGAAAACAGCCTGGCAGGTGTTCCAGCAACATCCGACTGATCTCATTGGGCTTGAAAAAGGCCAGAGAAATTCATCTGCAGGATATACAGTGTGCCTGAGGTTGATACATTCAATGAAGCAAGAGGGAAGTTGTTTTGTATAGGTATAGCTGTTCTGAATGTGGACCAGAACATCCACATTACCAACAAGGACCTGTACAGGCAACTGCTGGGGCTCGGCAAGAAGGTAGCAGCTAGGAGGATGAAGCTGGCCAGCCACTGCCACAGACATCGGGAGCTCCCGGCCAGCAGGCTGGTCCTGTGGGAACCAACGCGCGGGCATCGATCGCGAGGACGTTCTGCGTTAACGTAAGTGGACGTCCTGAAGAAGGATGCGGGAGCTGAAAGCTCTTCGGAGCTGGCCGGGTGTATGGAGAACCGGAAAGATTGGAGGACGACCGAGAGAGATAGGTCGTGCACAAGAGACTCTGCCACCAACCTCGGATGCAGCAAAGTTTCATATCATGCGCTCCTGCTTTCAAGCCCTTGTATGGAACCAAACTCACTTGCCGCATCCAGAGCTTCCTTCAGTGACTGAAATGGGATGGATGCACCTAAATGGTCAACTGGTGGCATGACTTCTTTCCCTGCCACCTATGCCAAAAGCATGCAGGGAGATGTATTTGCACAAAGGGGTGTCTCAACCAACGCTGTAGCTGCAGAAAAGCATGCATGCATTGAAGCATGCAACTGCAAGAAACTTGGCAACACCTGCCAGAACACTGATGATGACTGGGACTAAGTCCATGTTAAATAAAAAAAAGAAAGAAAAAAAGAAGGAAAAACAAACAAACACATAATTCATTACCAAAAAAAGGCAAATTTTCACTATATAAATTATATAAAAGTGGTTCCTTCACAATTTATCTTAAATCAGAATGTTCCATTTTATTATGTATGAAAACATTAAAAAGGTAATTTCAGTCTATTTTATGCCATGTTTAGTCAAACATATATGCATCTTATTGTGTTTCAGAATAGTGGTGGCCGCCATCTTTAAATTGTCCGTTTTGAGGGCTTAGCGTCCATTTTTGAGCTGGGCATTGGATTTGGATTCAGCACACCTTAATACCCCTAGAAAACATGTATGCCCTAAATTAACACTATTTGCCTTCGGGGTTAACATTTTCAGAAATCCAGCCTAGTCTATTGTCTGTGGAAAGACTTTTCATGTAGTTGGTCAAATACCCTAGAACCCCTAGAGAAGATATCGCGTCATAGCTTGTATTGACTGGTCAGCTACTGTTATCATATGTCATACTGTATACAGTATTATGTTCTTCTTCTCAGTGTCAGCACAGCCTCTCGGTCCTCATATACAGTGTGTGTTCTCACCTCTCACGTCCATCCAGATCTCTGGAGACGGTCCAAGGCCAGAGATGGAACACTTGTAGAATCCTTCATCAGACTTGTTGACATGGGGGATGGTCATCTGTCCTGTAGACTCTGTGCTGAAGAGGGAGCCGTTTCTATAGAAGTCAGCTGGGAGGTTGGAGGATGGTTTCTTTGTTGTCTTGTCTTTGGACAGGCAGCGGAACATGGCGTCACCTCCCTCTGGCACAGGATGTAAAGGACTCGGTAGGATCACATCTAGAAGCAACAACAGTGACTTATGAACATCTATAGAACCAACATAGCATTATATTCACACAGTGCAGCAGGTGATCTGAGCCTTTAATCGGTCTGTTATAGAGAGACTGGTATCAATAAGGAAATAGGAGGGTGACACTAGGATGTTAATGTGTTTACTACAGTACATCAGCCACACCTGAGGGTGGATAACCTGGCACATAATCC